>NW_028270177.1:96889549-97189549 GCF_037043375.1 Chiloscyllium plagiosum | reverse complement strand
AGAGAGAAGGTGTGTGCGTAAGAGAGAGAATGCGTGAGTGCGAGAGAGAGATGCGTGTGCGCATGAGAGAGAGAGAATGCGTGTGTGCATGAGAGAGTGTGTGTGTGTGAGAGAGAGAGAATGCATGTGAGAGAGAGAGAATGCGTGTGTGAGTGAGAGAGTGAATGCGTGTGAGAGAGAGAGAGAATACGTGTGTGCATGAGAGAGAGAATGCGGGTGTGTGTGAGAGAGAAAATGCATGTGAGAGAGAGAATGCATGTGGGCGAGAGAGAGAGAATGCGTGTGAGAGAGAGAGATTGCATGTGTGCATGACAGAGAGAATGGGTGTGTGAGAAAGAGAGAATGCGTGTGTGAGAGAGAGAGAATGCATGTGCATGAGAGAGAGAATGTCTGTGTGCGTGAAAGAGAATGCGTGCATGCGTGAGGGAGAGAATGCGTGCGAAAGAGACAGAATCTGTGAGTGCAAGAGAGAGAATATATGTGTGTGTGAGAGAGAGAAATAGTGTGTGTGTGAGAGAGAGAATGCATGTGTGCGAGAGAGAGAATGCGTGAGTGTGTGAGAGAGAGAATGAGTGTGTACATGAGAGAGAATGCACGAGTCTGAGAGAAAGAATGTGTGTGTGTGAGAGAGACAGAATGCGTGTGAGAGAGAGAGATAATGCACTCGTGAAAGAGAGGGAGAATGCATGTGTGCCTGAGAGATAGAATGCGTGTGTGCAAGAGAGAGAGAATGCGTGTGTGTGTGAGAGAGAGAATGCATTTGGGCGAGAGAGAGAGAATGCGTGAGTGCGAGAGAGAGAATGCGTGTGTGCATGAGAGAGAGAATGCGTGTGTGCATGAGAGAGAGAATGCATGTGTGTGAGAGAGAGAAGACGTGTGCTCAAGAGGGAACATGCGTGTATGCGAGAGAGAAGGCATCTGTGCGTGAGAGTGAATGTGTGTGTGCGTGAGAGAAAGAATGCGTGTGTGCGAGAGAATGCATATGTGCGTGAGAGAGATAATACATGTGTGCGACAGAGAGAATGCATGTGTGCGAGAAAGAGAATGCGTGTGTGCGTGAGAGAGAGAATGCGTGTGTGTGAGAGAGAACGCGTGAGTGTGAGAGAGAGAATGTGTGTGTGAGAGAGAAAAGGTGTGTGCGCATGAGAGAGTGTGTGTGTGTGAGAGAGAGAATGAGTAAGGGAGAGAGAGAGAATGCGTGTGTGTGAGAGAGAATGCATGTGAGAGAGAGAGAAAATGCGAGTGACAGAGAGAGAGTGCGTGTGGATGACAGAGAGAGAATGCGTTTCTGAGAGAGAGAGAATGCGTGTGTGAGAGAGGGAAAATGCGCGTGAGAGAGAAAGAATGCGTGCGTGCGGGAGAGAGAATGCGTGTGCGCGAGAAAGAGAGAATGCGTGCGTGCATGAGAGAGAGAGCGTGTGTGCGAGAGAGAGAATGCGTGTGTGTGAGAGAGAATGCATGTGAGAGAGAGAATGTGTGTGTGTGTGAGAGAGAATGCGTGTCTGCGTGAAAGAGAGAGAGAATGAGTGTGTGCGTGAGGGAGAATGCATGTGTGCGAGAGAGTATGAGTGTGTGACGGAGAGAATGAGTGTGTGCGTTAGAGAATGCGTACGTGTGAGAGAGAATGAGTGTGTGAGAGAATGAGTGTGTGCGTGAGAGAATCAGTGTGCGTGTGAGAGAATGAGTGTGTGCATGAGAGAGAGAGAATGCATGATTGAGAGAAAGAGAGAATGCATGTGTGTGAGAGAGAGAATGCGTGTGGGTGAGAGAGAGAGAATACGTGTGGGTGAGAGAGAATACGTGTGTGCGAGAGAGAGAATGCGTGTGTGCATGAGAGAGAGAATGTGTGTGTGCGAGAGAGAAAGAATACATTTGTGAGAGAGAAAGAATATGTGCATGAGAGAATCAGTGTGTGCGCAAGAGAATGAGTGTGTGCCTGAGAGAGAGAATGCGTGATTGAGAGAGAAAGAATGCATGTGTGTATGAGAGAGAGAGAGAGAATGTGTGTGTGCGAGAGAGAGAGAGACAATGCGTGTGTGCGAGAGAGAGAATGCCCGTGCGTGCGAGAGAATGAATGTGTGTGCGAGAGAGAGAATGCATGTGTGCGAGAGAGAGAGACAATTCATGTGCGAGAGAGAGAGAATACGTGTGTCCCTGAGAGAATGCGTGTGTGCATGAGAGAGAATGAGTGTGTGCTTGTGAGAGAAAATGCGTGAGAGAAAGAATGCGTGAGTCAGAGAGAATGTGTGTATGAGAGAGTGAATGCGTGTGTGTGAGAGAGAGAATGCGTGTGTGCGAGAGAGAGAATGCGTGTGTGTGTGTGAGAGAGAATGCGTGCATGTGAGAGAATGAATGCATGTGCGAGAGAGAGAATGCATGTGTCCCTGAGAGAGGATGCGTGTGTGCGTGTGAGATAGAATGCATGAGAGAGAGAATGCGTGGGTGAGAGAGAATGCGTGTTTGGGAGTGAGAGAGAATGAGTGTGTGCGTGAGTGAGAGAATGCGTGTGTGTGTGAGAGAGAGAATGCCTGTGTGCAAAACACAAAGTGCGTGCATAAGATGGTGTGCACGCATGAGAGAGAAAATGTGCATATGTGAGTGAGAAAGAGAATGAGCATGTGTGAGATATTATGTTCACATGCATGAGTGTGTGTATGAGTGAGAGAAAGAGAGTGTGAGAGTGAGAGAGCGGAAGTGTGAGTGTGAAAGAGTGAATGCATGCGAGTGTGTGTGAGCGTGTGTACACAATTGAATGAGAGTGAGTGCGCACGTTACAGAGAGGACATGTGTGAGAGAAAGAGTGTCTGCGTGTGGAAGAGTGTGCACATGTGCATGATAAAATGTGTGTGTGTGTGTGTGCAAGAGAAAGCGTGTGCACATGTGAGAAAGAATGTGAGAGCAAGTGTGTGTGTGACCGAGAGAGATAGAGAGCTCATGCATGTGAGAGAGTGTGTGTGCGTGCGAGAGAGTGTCTGCATGTGATATGAAGAATTTGTGTCCACATTTTCTGTATGAGTGTGCCTGAGAGACAGAGAGAGAGAAAGAGAAAGAGAGATAGAGAGAGATTGTGTGTGCGAGAGAGAAAGAGTGTGTGAGAGAGGAGGGGAAGACAATATGAGCTTGTGTGAGAGAAATACCGATTGTGCATGTGAGATAAAACTGTTTTTGTGTTGCAGGATAGTGTGTTAGAGTGTGTGAAAGAGACATTGCAAGTGTGTGTGAGAGAGACAGAGTTTTGGAGAGTGAGAGATTGAGCGTGTGAAAGTGAGAATATATGAGATGGTGAATGGGAGTCTGTGGGGGTGCGTGTGTCAGAAAGTGTGTATGAGAGAGTGTGTGTAAGAGTGTGTGTAACTGAGAGTATGTGGAAGCAAGAGTGTGTGAGAGAGTGAGTGTAGAGAGAGAGAATGAGTGAGTGAAAGTGTGTGTATGCGAGTGAAACAGAGAGAGTGTGTGTGTATGTTTGTGTGAGTGTGAGAGAGAGATTGTGATAGTGCGTGTGAAAATGTTTGAGTGTGCATTTGTGAGTGACTGTGTGTGTAAGTGTGTGCATGTCAGGGTGGAAGTCTGCAAGTGTGTGAAAGGGCATGTGTGTGAGGGACTGAATATGTTGGGTGAGGGAGTGTGTGTGTACACGTGTGAGAGAGTGATTGAATGAGAGTGAGGGACAGTGTATGATTCGTGGGTCATTACTGTGACAGGGACAGAAACACGTGGTTTATACACAGTTACATTATGGAGGGACAACATTGACACGGAAACTGGGCACTTAGATGGAAACACACTCAGACACACACACACACACACACACACACACACACACAGTGTCATGGTCTCATTTTCTCTCAAACACACATGGCCTCACTCTCTCACACACAGAGGGATGGTCTCACGCTCTCACAAACACAAACACACGGTCTCACTCCTCACTCTCTCTCTCACACACACAGGCATGGTCTCACACAGAGAAAGGCATGGTCTCACTCACACACACACAGGCATGGTCTCACTCACACACACAGAGGCATGGTCTCACTCTCTCACACACAGAGAGATGGTATCACTGTCTCTCACACATACACTCAGGCATGGTCTCACTCACACACAAACACAGGCATGGTCTCACTCTTACTCACACACACACAAAGGCATGGTCTCACTCTCTCTCACACACACAGAGGTATGGTTTCACTCACTCCCTTACACACACAGGGGCATCGTCTCCCTATCTCACGCACACACACAGAGGCATGGTCTCACTATCTCAGGCACACACACAGAGGTATGATCTCTCTCTGTCACACACACACAAGCATGGTCTCTCTGTCACACACATTCAGTCACACACACAGAGGCATAGTCTCTCTCTCTCTCTCACACACACACATACACACAGAGGCATGGTCTCACTCTCTCTCTCTCTCTCTCTCACACACACACACACACACAGAGGCATGGTCTCACTCTCTCACACACAGATGCATGGTCTCACTCTCACACAGATACACAGAAGCATGGTCTCACTCTCTCTCACACACAGAGGCATAGTCTCACTCTCTCTCTCTCTCACACACACAGAGGCATGGTCTCACTCTCTCTCACACACACAGGCATGGTCTCACTCTCTCTCACACACAGAGGCATCGTCTCACTCTCACTCTCTCTCTCACATACACAGAGGCACGGTCTCACTATTTCTCTCACATACAGAGAGGCATGGTCTCACTATCTCTCTCACACACACAGAGTCATGGTCTCTCTATCTCTCTCACTCACAGGAGCATAGTCTTACTATCTCTCACACACACACACAAAGGCATGGTCTCACCATCTCACAAACACACAGAGAGACATGGTCTCACTATCTCTCTCTCACACACACAGAGGCATGGTCTCACTATCGCACACACACACGCACACACACACAGACTTGGTCTCACTAGGTCACACACACACAGAGGCATTTCTCACTATCTCACACACACACAAGGCATGGTCTCACTATCTCACACACTGAGACATTTCTGTGATGATACTTGAGCTCAGACCCTCACTGACTCTCGCCCAGACTAAATCTGTGCACAGTGCCCATGTTGTGTGTTGGGTGTGTGTCGGTGTGTGTGTGTGTGTCGGTATATGTGTGTGTGTTTCGGTGTGTGTACATGTCAGTGTGTGTGTGTATGTCGGTGTGAGTTTGTGTGTCTGTGTGTGTGTGTCGGTGTGTGTGTGCATGTGTGTCTCTGTGTCTGCCTCTGTGTGTGTGTCTCTGTTTGTGTGTCTCTGTGTGTGTCTGTGTGGGGGGGGGGGGGTGAAGGCAGGGGAGCAGAGAGGGTGAAACGTGGGTGTTGAGGGGCAGGCACATGATCTATGATTTAAATTCCCAAACTCTGCCAATATGTTTGAGAAAGGGAAAGGAAATAAAGGACTGAAAATCAAGGTAGGAATGGCTGGATGTAGAGCAGGGCAGGGAGAGACAGACAGAGACAGACAGACAGAGAGACACACACAAATACAGGGACAGAAAGAGGGAGACAGAGAGAGAGACAGACACAGAGACACAGAAGAGACAGACACAGGGACAGAGAGAGAAGGCAGAGAGAGAGAGAGAGACAGAGTGGGACACACAGGGACAGAGAGAAAGAGAGAGAGACGCACACACACAGGGACAGAGAGAAAGAGACAGAGAAAGAGAGACAGAGACAGAGAGAGACAGAGAGTGGGACACACAGGGACAGAGAGAAAGCGAGAGATACAGAGAGAGATAGAGACACACACATAGAAACAGAGAGAAAGAGACAGAGAGAGAGAGATACAGAGACAGAGAGAAAGAGAGTGACGGAGAGAGACACTCACAGAGACAGACAGACAGGGACAGAGACAGAGATTAATTATGGGAATCACACATACAGCAGGAAAATCCCAAGAAAACCTCAGCAAATATCCCCCTCTCCATTCCCAGCCCTGTGTGTGTGTGCCTCAGAAAGCCTACCTACAGTCAGGCTCTGAGTCGCTAGTGTGGGAGTAATCTTTAATATTTTCAAACTGCACTGACACAACTAATAAGGCTTCAATAAAAAAGAGAGTTGTAGCAACTGGGAAAGATGACACTTTGTTGCCCCAGAATTAACATCTCAATGGGCAGGAAGATCCCACAAGGCTCCTGTCCTGGGAATTAACATGTCAATCAGACAGAGCCCTCCCCTGGGAGCTGACTGACAGATGATGCAACGTGTCAGAGAAGGCAGGGGTGGGGTCCACGCACACCTCACACAGAATAAATGTGCACAAGGAATTGGTCACATTCATTCTCAAACCCTGTTCTCTCTCTGTATGGAGAGTGAGCAGCCCTCCCTGTTTGGTTGTGAGTGTGTGTGTGTGTGTGTGTGTGTGTGTGTTTAATAATGTTTCTCTCCTGTGGTTAATTGCTTTCTTATGACTTGTTTGTACTTTGATGTTGTTGTAATGTTATGAAATGCATTGAGCATGGGGGAAGAGAGTAGTGGGAATGTGTTTAAACTGGGATCTTGCTGTGTAATATTTCATCACACTGCTCTCGCTCTCCCGACCTCCCACCAACTCAAAGCTTCTCTCTTTTATCCTGAGGAACTTTTGTTGGGAAAGCAGGAAAGTGAAGATCCAAAATGCCTGGGGGCCAGGACAAGAACAACCTCCAGAGGGGGAGCACAGGCCTGAGGCCTGTTGGCCAGGCTGCAGCCCATGGGGCCCAGGTGAGTGGGGGTCTGTTTATTCCCACGAGGTTTCACCTCATCTGGGGGTGGGGGTTGGATGTGGGAGCCAGGTTTTTCGGGGCCTCTGGTTAACTGGGTCCTGTCAGATCACGGCCTTGGCGGTTTTAAAATGGGTTTGAAGCCTGGGGTTAATGTAACATGAGCATTGTTGACACAAACAGGTTAAACCCCCAGGATCTGGGAGACGGGACTACCTCGGGAGGGAAATCTAAACCAAAATATCTGACCCTCTGGAAAGAATTGTCATACTATCAGAGGAAAGTGGGTGATAAAGAGGGCAGGATGATCGAATTTGACATGGAGAGAAAGAGAGCGAGAGAAAGAGATGAAAAATGGTGAGAACAAGAGAAACAGGAGAGAGAGAGAGGGGGGGGCGTGTGAGATTGTGAAATAGCTGCAATGTTTGATTCTGGGGTGACAGGAAATAATTAATTTGGAAATAAGAATGATCAGATTATTGAGCTTCCGCAGCACTGTCACTTGTGGGAGTTGCTGTGCGTCAATTACCGTAATACCATCGTTGCAGGCAGTGAGTGGTTTAATCAGCTAACCCGTCCTTTCAGACTTTTCAACATGACAACTCAACCCATCACGCGATGCGTTTATGTTTGGATGTTGCTGAGAAATTGTCTTGTCTCACTGAGAGGGGAAAGGCTTGGATCTTGCTGTGCTATCTCCCTGTGAAAGACTTTCCTGCTCAGCCTTCCCACTAATGATGCCTCTTTCCTCCCAAAGGGATCTTCCTGGCCACTTGAGGATTTGAAAAGTGTGTGTTTGGGAGCAGCAAACCTGCAAACAAGAGCTTCCTCCAGAGGGGGAATGCAGGCCTGAGGCCTGTTTGACAGGCTGCAGCCTGTTGGGCCCAGGTGAGTTTTGTCTTTGTATTACCCAGAGGGTTAATCTCCTCTCTCTGGGGAGGGGGCTGACTTTTACCGGGACCTCTGGTTAACCGGGACCTGTCGGATTGCGGCCTTGTCGTTTTTGAACAGGTTTGAGGCCTGGGGCTAAGGAAACTGCGGCCTTGGGATTTGACACAAATACGTCAACCCTTAACCAGCATCACCCACGATGTGTGTGTGGTTAGAATGCTGCTTGTGGGATCTTGCTGTGCGTGCGTGTTTATTAATGTTTCTAGCCTCTGGTCAACTGTTCTGCGGTGATGTCTGTGTATTTCAATGTCGCTGTGATGGTCAGCAATTTATTAATTCTGCAATAATTAAACTGAACCAGTGTCACTGGTTCACGTAGGAGATTGGGGAAGGCAGAGAGCTGTGGACCCTTGCTGAAAATTTGGTGCCACTGTTGTATTTCATTTTAAATTGATTAGTTTTTATTTCTCAGTGTGTTTCCCCATCCCCCGCTCCCTCTCACCCTGGGGGTGAGGAGGAGATTGGATCCAGGAGCTGAAACTCGGGATAATGCAGAGACAGAGAGAATTAAATCACTTCTGCCGCGAGGAATCATCAGACACAGAGAGAGAGAATAATCAGAAACTGCCCTATCTCCTTGTCGTTCGTTTACACACACACACACACAGACAGAAAAGAATGGTGGTGTTTATCAGGCTATCTATTGAATTTTTACCACAAGAGGGTATGTTCTGGTCTGGACTGGGGGAGACAAAGGAGGAAAAAAGATGGAGGGGGAGTTGCTAAACACTCTGATCCAACATATGCCACTGCCTCCCTCTCTCAATCCAGCTCCAGGGACAGAGAGAGAGGTAGAGGGGGAATGGTGGTGTGAAGGGGGCTAGAGGGACATAGTGAGAGAGAGAGAGAGAGGAAGTAGTGAAAGAGGATGGTGACTGTCCCAGTAGACGTTTCATTGGTTTAAAATGGATTTGAGGCCTGGATCAAAGGAACCGGGGCCTTGGGATTGTGACACAAACAGGTTAAACCCCGAGGGTTTGGGAGGAAGGACTCCCCGAGGAGGGAATTAATACCTTAACATGAGAAACTCTCTCCAAGCCCCATTCTAATGTCAGAGTCATGCACGTAGGCCAGGGGAATAAAATGTGAAAAGTCTGAGAGACAGGGCGAAAGGTCTTCGAGATGGAGATAGCGAGAGAGGGCGGACACAGAGGAAGAGATATCAGAGATAGAGAGAGAGAGGGGAGGAACAGAGACATCTCGGAGATGGAGAGAGTAAGGGGTAAAAGAGAGAGGGAGGGAAGAGAGATCAGAGATGGAGACAGTAAGAGGGGAACAGAGAGAGAGAAAACAGAGAGAGACCAGAAGACGGGGATCAGAGAGTACGGGGCACAGAGCAGGAAGGGGGAAATGTTTGGAATTTGTTCAACAGGTGGATTGCTCCCTCTTGTCCAGGAGACAGAATCAAACCCTTAACCAGTATCAGGGACACACACGATCTGTCTGTGGTTACACTGCTGCTAGTGGGATCTTGCTGTGTGTGTTTAAAGCAAGCATCTGGTTAAAAGCTCGATGGTGATTTTTTATATTTCGATGGTGGAGATGCTGGTGTTGGCCTGGGACAACACCAGGTTATAGTGTAACAGGAGAAAGTGAGGTCTGCAGATGCTGGAGATCAGAGCTGGAAATGTGTTGCTGGAAAAGCGCAGCAGGTCAGGCAGCATCCAGGGAACAGGAGAATCGACGTTTCGGGCATAAGCCCTTCTTCAGGAATATAGTGTAACAGGATTCTCCGAAAGCTAGTGTTTCCAGAGAAACCTGTTAGGACTATAATCTGGGCGTGTGTGATGTTTAACGTTATATATCGACATATATAGACACAGAGGGAGGGAGGGGAGGAGGGGATTATCTGGTTTTTTTTTGGGGGGGGGTTTATGTGAGGGTCCTGTTGTATTTAGATGGAGAAAGAACGCTGCATTAAAAGATATCCTCTTTTTAATCTATCATTCAATCCCAATGTTGGGGGGGGGGGAAGTCGAGGGGTGAGTCGAGAGCGCGGAAAGTCGAGGCGGGACAGTCGAGGGGGGAAAGTCTGGGGGCAAAGTCAAGGGGGAAAGTCGACGGGGGGTAGTCGAGGGGGGTAAATTCGAGGGGGGAATGTCGAGGGGGGAATTCGAGGGGGGAGAAGTCGAGGGGGGAAGTCGAGGGGGGAAGTCAAGGGGGGAAGTCGAGTGTGACAAAATCGAGGAGGGAAAGTCGAGGGAGGAATGTCGTGGGGGGTTAGGGTTAGGGCGGGCCTGCTCACTGTGAAAACACCATCCCATATTCCCAATTCCATTTCCTCCGCCGCATCTGCTCCCAGGAGGACTAATTCCAATACCAAACAACACAGATTACATCCTTCTTCAAAGACCTCAATTTCCCCTCAGACGTGGTTGACGAAGCTATCCACCGCATCTCCTCCACTTCCCGCTCCTCTGCCCTTGAACCCCACCCCTCCAATCACCACCATGAAAGAACCCCACTGGTCCTCACCTACCACCCCACCAACCTCCAGATACATCGTATCATCCTTCATCATTTCTGCCACCTCCAAACAGACCTCGCCACTAAGGATATATTCCCTCTCCTCCCCTATCAGCGTTCCTGAAAGACCACTCCTTCAGCGACTCCCTCGTCAGGTCCACACCCCCCACCAACCCAACCTCCACTCCCGGGACCGTCCCCTGCAACCGCAAGAAATGCAAAACTTGCGCCCACACCTCCCCTCCACTTCCCTCAAAGGCCCCAAAGGATCCTTCCATATCTGTCACAAGTTCACCTGCACCTCCACACGCGTCATTTACTGCATCTGCTGCACCCGATGTGGCCTCCTCTATATTGGGGAGACAGGCTGCCTACTTGCGGAACGTTTCAGTGAACACCTCTAGGGCACCAACCAACACAACTGCCCCGTGACTGAACACTTTAACCCCCCCTCCCACTCCGCCAAGGACATGCAGGTCCTTGGCCCCCTCTACTGCCAGATCCTGGCCACAGGACGCTTGGAGGAAGAGCGTCTCATCTTCTGCTTAGGAACCCTCCAAACACAAGGGATGAATGCTAATTCTCCAGCTTTCTCATTTCCCCTCCCCCCACCTTTTCTCAGTCCGAGCCCTCAGACTCAGCACCGACTTCTTGACCTGCAATGTTCTTTCCGACCTTTCTGCCCCCACCACATTCCGGCCACTCACCCTCACTTTAACCTCCTTTCACCTATCGCATTCCAAACGCCCCTCCCCCAAGTCCCTCCTCACTACCTTTTATCTTAGCCTGCTTGGCACACCCTCCTCATTCCTGAAGAACGGTTTATACCCGGAACGTCGATTCTCCTGCTCTATGGGGAGTTTACAATAGTCTGCCCTCTAGTGGGGTCAGAGCACATTGCTGTGAGTCTGCCTGACTGCTCCATGGGGAGTTTACAATAGTCTGCCCTCTAGTGGGGTCAGAGCACTTTGCTGTGCGTCTGTCTGACTGCTCCATGGGGAGTTTACAATAGGCTGCCCTCTTGTGGGGTCAGAGCACGTTGCTGTGAGTCTGTCCGACTGCTCCATGTGGAGTTTACATTAGTCTGCATCTGGTGGGTTCAGAGCACATTGTTGTGAGTCTGTCTGACTGCTCCATGTGGAGTTTACATTAGTCTGCATCTGGTGGGTTTAGAGCAGACTTCAGAATTTTCACTGAAATTCCAGTGAAATTTTAATAAATATTCCTTTCTGCTGTTCATTCAATTATTTCTAAACTGCAGTCCCTGTTCCCAGTCCAACCAAATCCATAACACTGAAGGGAAACAGGGATTGACATATACACTCCAGATTATTCTATTTTTCTAACTTTGTAAAAATTTTTGTTTTATTTGGTTGAACCGTAAAAACATATCGTTTCTTTGATTAATCACTTCTTAATGATATTGAGAAAGGGTTTAAATGAAATGTAACTACTCTCTCTGACACACAAGGCAGATGTACTGTCGCTGATGTTATCAGGGCCCATCAAATTGAGCCAAAGGTATCAAGGTGGCAGATGTTTGATGCAGCGAGTTGTTGTGGTCTGTGATATAATTCACATCAATTCCAATGCACAAAAATACTTATGAAAACGCATGAACATCTCTAAAACAAAACACGATTTAAATATAAACATGTACATTTCCCATTCATAACAATATTTGTATTTATGAACAAACAGTTCCCATACAAAGAAAGCTATAAATAAACTGAGATAGTTCGATGCACAGTAATATTTACATGTAAACAGATCAGCTCCAATGCAAAACAATATTTATGCACAGAAAAACAGCTCTATAAAACAATGTATATGGTATATTTTATGTACTGTATAACAGAAAACCTGAAATAGCTCAGACACTGAATTGTTCATTTGCAGCATTGGATCAGAATCCTGTCTGGAACGGATCAAACAAAACAATTTTGAAAGGTGGGTAAGGGTATTAAAAACAGAGCAAGCTATGACACCCTTAGAGAGATTCCTGTTTTGGAGAAGTTCAACAATTCACTCCAACCAGCATGGGGAGCTGCACAGATCACTTTATTCCATTATCGATAAACCACAACGAGATACTCTGATCAGCACAGCGACCTCTGCCGTGATCACCCGTTAATTCATCTGTAAACCAGGAGCAGTTGCCCTCCCAGCATGTCGGACTGTGTACCCCACCCCAGTGCATTGATCTGTAAACCAGGAGCAGTTACCCTCCCAGCATGTAGGTCTGTGTACACCAACCCAGTGCATTGATCTGTAAACCAGGAGCAGTTACCCTCCCAGCATGTAGGACTGCGTACATCTCCCCAGTGCATTGATCTGTAAACCAGGAGCAGTTACCCTCCCAGCATGTAGGACTGCGTACATCTCCCCAGTGCATTGATCTGTAAACCAAGAGCAGTTACCCTCCCAGCATGTAGGGCTGTGTACACCTCCCCAGTGTATAGATCTGTAACACTGTGTTAGGTCCCTGAACAGTGTGGGGAAACTTGCAGACCCCTCTCTCTCTCACTCGACCCTCTCACTGTTGCCGCCTCTACCTCACTATTTACATCCCACTTTTTGTCCCTCCCTCTATCTCTCACCCCGCCTCTCTCTGTCTCGCCCCGGCACTCTCTCACCTCCTCATTCTCTCTCTCTCTTCCCTCTCTCCTCTTCTCTCTCTCTCTCGCCTACTCATCTTTCTCGCTCCTTGTCCCTCTCTCTCTAAGACGTGTCCCTCTCTCTCTAAGACGTGATGAGAAAGGGTAGGGGAGAGGAAATGGGGAGGCCAGGCTGGACTGGGGGGGCAGAGGAAGTTAAACCCAGCTCATGAGCTCAGTGCCCGGTCCCCTCCCCTCCCCTGAGGACCATAATGCACTGGGGTGGGGTACACAGTCCGACATGCTGGGAGGGCAACTGCTCCTGGTTTACAGATGAATTAACGGGTGATCACGGCAGAGGTCGCTGTGCTGATCAGAGTATCTCGTTGTGGTTTATAGATAATGGAATAAAGTGATCTGTGCAGCTCCCCATGCCGGTCTGGAGTGAATTGTTGAACTTCTCCAAAACAGGAATCTCTCTAAGGGTGTCATAGCTTGCTCTGTTTTTAATACCCTTACCCACCTTTCAAAGCTGAGTCTGTCTCTCTCCAGTTCAGCTTCTCCAACACAAAGACACACAACAACATCGGTCACTCTGCTGCTCGGCACGCTTTGATCTACATTTTTATTGTTTACACATGGAAGTGATGGATACAGTCAGTGGGATGGTGCCTTTTCTCACTGGCCCCTGAGTTGTGAGAAACATTGAAATATTTCCCTGTAACCCCCACTGTGGGATAAGGATGGACAAACCAGCGCTACCCTCAGTCTGTTACTATAGAGACAGGCTGCTCTGTCACTGAAACACTGAACTGAAATGAGAAAATCCAGGATTGATTGATTAATGAGGAAATTTGATGGATGGATGGATTTGGGTGAAGGGATATTTCAGCAAATTCTTTAGCTGCTGCCTGAACTTAGTCTGGGTCACGGAATAAATCGCGGTGTTTGTGCAGCAACTGAGGAGCTGCAGCATGAATCCCAATTCCTAAACAAAGCCATGGATATACCCAATAGAATACATCCAGGCCCATATAGAATACAGCATTATCGTTGACCATAACAGGATGAAATTGGCCGAGATCACAAACAGTAAAATGATGGACTTGTTTCGGTTTCTCATTTCTCTGCCCCACACCACCCCACCGTCACGCTCACCACCACACACTCCACTACCAGGACACACAGTGCCCCACACCACCCCCACCGTCACGCTCACCTCCACACACTCCACGACCATCACACACACTGCCCCACACCACCGCCACCGTCACGCTCACCACCACACACTCCACTACCAGGACACACACTGCCCCACACCACCCTCACTGTCACGCTCAACCCCTCCCCTCTCTCGCCTTCCCCTCTCTCCCAGACCCTCTCTCGCCCTCTCCCTCCCTCTCGCCCTCCCCTCCTTCCCTCCCATCTCTCGCCCTCCCCTTGCCCTCCCCTCTCTCCCCCTCCCTTCCTCTTGCCATCCCCTCCCTCCCGTCTCTCGCCCTCCCCATTTTCCTTCCCCTCTCTCACCCTCCCCTCTCTTGACCTCTCCCTCCCTCCCTCGCCTCCCCTCCCTCCACTCTCTCACCCTATCTCTCCATTGTTCCCCTCTCTCTCTCCCTGCTCCTTCACTCTGTCCACCTTCTGTCATGCTCGACCCCCGTCCCTTGGTGTCTCTCTCTCCCCACCTCCCTCCGTTTCTCTCTGACTGAATATCTCTAGCTCCTGTCCCTCCCTCCCTCTCTCTCTGAAACACTCTGGGTCCCTGGTCCTTCCCTCTCCCTCTGACCCAGAGACTGGGAGTTGGGGGTGTGTGGTTGGACGTGAGGCTGCGTGTGTGTGTGTGTGGGGGGGGGGGTGGATTTGAAATGAGGGAGGTAGGATGAGGGGGAAAATAGGATAAAGATGGAACAGCTGGAGGGAGACAGAGACGGCAGGACAGTGAAAGTGAGGATGAGGGGATGGGAAGTGTGGAGGCAGGTGGAGACACCGGGGTTGAGTGTGTGTGAATGTGTGAGAGGGGGAATGAGGGAGATTGAAAGGGAGAGGTGATGAGAGAGAGGGAGAGAATTGAGGAGAAAGAGTGGGGGAGAGGAAATGGGGAGGCCAGGCTGCAGTGGGGGGACAGAGGGAGTTAAACCCAGCTCATGAGCTCAGGACCCGGTCCCCTCCCCTCCCCTGAGGACCAAGACTTGGGGCTGAGTCTGTCTCGCTCCAGCTCCAACACAAAGACACACAACAACATCGGTCACTCTGCTGCTCGGCACGCTTTAATCAACATTTTTATTGTTTACAAATGTAAGTGATGGATACTGTCAGTGGGATGGTACCTTTTCTCACTGGCCCCTGAGTTGTGAGAAACATTGAAATGTTTCCCTGTTACACCCCTGTGGGATAAGGATGGACGAACCAGCGCTACCCTCAGTCTGTTACCATACGAAAGGCTGCTCCATCACTGAAACACTGAACTGAAATGAGAAAATCCCGGATGGATTGATTAATGAGGGAATTTGATTGATTGATGAATTTGGGTGAAGGGATATTTCAGCACATTCTTCAGCTGTTGCCTGAACGTAGGCTGAGTCACGGCATAAATCGCGGTGTTTGTGCAGCAACTGAGGATCTGCAGCATGAAGCCCAATTCCTTAACAAAGCGATGGAGATACACAGCGGTATCCACAATATCATCCAGCCGTCTCCATATAGAATACAGCATTAACGTTGACCATAAAAGGATGAAATTGCCCGAGATCACAAACAATAAAATGATGAATTTTTTTCGGTTTCTCATTTCTGTGTCAGACTGAGCGTCCCCATTGGTGTGAGCGCGGAGTCTCCTGCGGGCTCTGCTGGTCACTACAATGTGTCTGACGGTGAGAACATTGAGCAGCAGAATCAGGAGAAATGGGACACACGGGGTTAGAATGTGGTGGAGGGACTCGATTGTGACCCAGACAATGGAGGAACGAACAGTGACTGTTACATCACAAAACCAGGGGCGGTTCCACATCCGATACCGAGCCGTGAGCATAAAATACCAGAAAATGTTCTTTAAACAGCTCAGCACAGTCACTGCTCCCAGAACCACAGCCGCCGTTTTCTCACTGCAATATTTACTTTTCAGCTTCTGGCAACAAATGGCCACAAACCGATCAAAGGTGAAAGTGATGGTGAACCAGACAGAGCAGTCAGTGGCTGCATAAAGCAGGACGGCGTGGATATTACACACGTGGACGGAGTCCTTCAGGAAATAAAACTGTTCCCGATAAACAATGGGAATGTGTCTCAGGATCAGGTCGAGGATAATGACCAGGAGATCCGCAGCTGCCATGGCCCCCAGGTAACGTCTGACACATGGAGACAATCCACAATCTTTATAAAGCAGGACGTAGATGGTCACTACGTTAACTGTGAGGAAGGAAAACAAACCCATTATCCATCAGCCTGGAGGCAAAGGGACCCGTTTGATCGGGGACCCAGTGAGATTTTCAAATGTGTCCCTGTATTCAGGGATTTATTAAAATAATTGGAGCTGGATAACAAATGGGAAGGTCGGAATTACTGACAAAAATGTGACATAAACCACAAGAAACCCTCCCTCCCCAAACACACAGAGACACATCGATAAGGACAGATGGTTTCTAGAACATTCCCACACACTCGATCACTCGAGAGCAGACACAGGTCACTCCTTCCCAGTTCCCAATACGGAAGGTGGAAACGTTGCTGTCCTGAAGGATTCTCTCCCAGTTTCCTGAAGACAAACGGAGTTTGGGAATTTCTGTATTTTGGTCTAAATTGTTGTCGATCCTGTGTCGTGGAGAAATGTAAACGCAGGGAAAACGTATTCACCCCTTTAACTGCCTGAGGGGCCTTCGGAACATTGTCTCCTTCTCCCTGGAATGGGATCTCTTCCATCGGGATCTTATCATTTGTTCAATTCACTGATGTCCGGCCGTTCACAAACAATGTCAGGGACAGAACGTTCCAGGGAATGTCAGTTATAGAATGTTGGGGACAGAACATTCCGAGGAATATCAGTTATAGAATGTTGGGGACAGAACGTTCCGGGGAATGGCAGTTATAGAATGTCGGGGACAGAACGTTCCGGGGAGTGTCAGATATAGAATGTCGGTGACAGAACGTTCCGGGGAATGGCAGTTATGGAATGTCGAGGACAGAACATTCCGGGGAACTCCTTGACCTGTCCATCACCTTTCCCCCTACCCACCCCACCAACATGATGTACTGTGCATGGGCACACTGTAACATTAATGAGGTGATAGACGGAGGGTCCAATCACAGTAATGGGAATTAAAGGCATTGCCATATCAGCTGAAAGTGTTAGATACACCACATCTCAATCCACCTCACAGAACCAGCCCAGACACCATCAGCCCAGAGGAGATATCTGTTCACCGTGGAACACTGTGTAGACCAGGCCAGTGTACTGCTCAGTACAACCCAGCAATCTGTCCAGATTCATCCATTCCACTGGTCAATGCAATCCAGCGATCTGTCCAGAGTGGAGTACTGTGCAGACTACAGCAGAGTATTGATCTATTAACCCAGACCATATATCTGTCCAGTACTGGGAGCTGTGCAGACCACATCAGTGCATTGATCTATAAACCCTGACTAGATATCTGTCCAGCACTGAGAGCTGTGCAGAACACATCAGTGCATTGATCTATAAACCCTGACTAGATATCTGTCCAGCACTGGGAGCTGTGCAAACCACAACAGGGCACTAATGTGTGAACCTGAAACAAATATCCATCCAGCATGTGGAGCAGCTCAGACCACATCATTGCAGTATCTATAAACCTCAACCAGAATGACTGACCAGCACAGCGACCTGTGCAGTGATCACCCGTGAATTAATTTGCAAACCTGGAGCAGTTACACTCCAAGTGAGTAGGACTGTGTACACCACCCCAATGCATTGATCTGCAACCCAGGAGCAGTTACCCTCCCAGCATGTAGGACTGTGTACACCACCCCAGTGCATTGATCTGTAAACCAGGACCAGTTACCCTCGCAGCATGTAGGACTGTGTACACCACCCCAGTGCATTGATCTGTAAACCAGGACCAGTTACCCTCCCAGCATGTAGGACAGTGCACATCACCTCAGAGCATTAGTCTGTAAACCAGGAGCGGTTACCCTCCCAGCATGTAGGGCTGTGTACCCCACCCGAGTGCATTGATCTGTAAACCAGAAGCAGTTACCCTTCTTGCATGCAGGACTGTGTCCGCCACCCCAGTACAATGCTCAGTAACACTGTGATAGATCACTGCCCAGCGTGGGGAAACTTGCAGCCCGGGCTGGAAGTGACAGGATGTGCAGCTCCCATCCATTTACAGCTCCATCTCTCCATTGTTGCCCTGACAAGGGGGTGCTGTGGGTGTGAACATCACTGCCAGAGAGAGATGGCGGGGGAATCAGTTTAAATATCACCACATGGGAGGGGTTTGGGAAATAGACAGAGAAGGGGAGACTCAGGGACAGTGTCCTGGAAGGATGTGTTCCCAGGTTTCAGAATGCTGAAAAGTAGACACTTCGATAGCATCCTGTAACATGAGCCAGTCTTCCCAGGAAAGATGGGAAAAAGTGATATTGGTGTGAGGTCAGATGATGGAGAGTTTTGGATGAGCATTTGATCTACAACTTTGTAAATTGAGTCCTTCATGACTGGAGGTACACACCATCACCCAGATGCCCCTGGATATTCCGTGATCCCTGACACCGATGTCATCTTTAAAAGCCCAATGGACAACGATTGAGCTTACTCAGCTTGGAGCTGCCCTGCATAGTTTACCCCGAGCATGGCAGATAAGGGACAATTACACCACGGTTTGTCAACAGGGGCACGGAGGTCCTTGTGAATGGGCAAGTACAGAGGGGGACCATTCTCTTCCCAGAGGGGGCGACACCACCAGACCCACCGAGCATGGTCTGAGCTCACCACCCAGCTCAGTGCAGTATCTCAGTCTGAAGAAATGTCCCGCAATACAGGACAAGCTTCAATAACCTTCCCCATTCTGTCAGGATAAGGGTCACCGTGTTCACTTTGCTCCCTCACAGTCACTGTATATCTGTTACAGCACTGACCGCCGAACAAGGCTCATGGTCCTCCACTCTCACTGCCGCATGTTGCACCTTCTATCTCTGTCTCTGTCTCTCTGTCTCTCTCTCTCTCTCTCTCTCTCTCTTTCCCTCTCTCTCCCCCCTCCCTCCACTTCACCCCCACACGAATAACACTGCATGGATACAACACTGTGGACTGACTCCCTCCGGACACCTCCCATGACCCCCTCCCCACCTAAACTAACACTAACAGCAGGACCACCCACTCCCACCCTCAGTCCCTCCAGCCACTTCTCCCATTTCAGGAGAAACAGCCTGGAATAGGACAGGAAGGGCCTATCTGGGTTGTGGAGTGCCTGATATCCGTTCCCTCCCCCCCTCCCCCCGCCATGTGGGGAGAAACCTGGTACGAGCCGGAGACGACCAGGACGCCTTGTGTGGAGATTCTGAAACATCCACGTCCCACCGACCGAGTACAGAGTAATGATACGTGAAGGGCAATTCTCACTTTAAACCCACTGGCACCTCCGTTTCCCCCCGGCACAACTTAGAAGCCGTGGCCCTGTTGCCATCTCCCTTTTGTGTCGCGCTGGTACAAATGGAAACCCCACGGTCTCGGTCGCAGTAGGGTGGGCTCACAACACATCGGCACCACCACCTCCCAGGAAGGTAGCACCGAGACTCCCTCCTACACCTCCCCCTGTAAACAGCTCAGTTACTGAAACTAATCTGTGATAGTAACTGCCCTCCCCACTTGTCCTGACATCTTCACCAATCTGTGCTCATATACACGCAGCGCTCTCTGTTCCTGCAGCCCCTTTATAATGTCACAGCCTGTTTTAACCTGCCGTTCATTGTCTTTCCTACCAAAGTGTATCATTTCACACTTCTCTTCACTGATCCCCATCTGCCATAAACCTGACCACTACACCAACATGTGATTGTCCCGTTAGAGTTCCACACTGCCATCCATAGACTTCAGAGTTCTTCCAGGTTCGGTGCCATCTACAAACATTCAGATTGTTATAGCGTCACAGTACCCATGAAACAACTGAAATTCTGCCCCACACACACGAGTGTGAGTAAGTGAAATACTGATATATTCCTATTGACAAAGTCGAATAATGACGTGCTGTCAATGGAGCAACAAAAGTCCTGACACACACCAGACGGAGCAAATGAAATAATTGACAAACCACAGAGCAAAAGAAATCCGGATAGGATCCACTTATCGATATTCATCAGGGTATAATGTGATGAAGATGAAAGTGTGTACTATACCTTTAAGAGAGAGGGAATGTTGTTCTGAACTGAGAGCTTACAAGCACCTGTGCATATGAGAGGATGGCAGACCCAGTTACAGTATATTGTTATCGAGCTGGAGTCGGGTAATAAGCAGTTAAGAGAAAGAGGGTCAGAGTTGTGCATAGTTGATGTAAAATGTTCACTTTCAGAGTGAAAAAACAAATTGATGTTTTTATTGGGCAGCTCTGTCCCTCATATTTTAACAGTTTACAAGGTGAATTAAGCATTTCTTTATTTTACATTTAAGTTACCAGATGAGCTTCACGCCGTGTCCTCACCATTCCCGTGTGTGGATCTGTGTGTCTCTGTGTCGGGCAGGTCTGGCAGTCTTTGTGGTGCTTAAAGTGATGCAATGCCACCCTCTGCTGGCCTCCACATGCCACTGCATAGGCATTGGCAGAGGGTGAAAATCAGCAGGGATTCATTCAGAGAGGGGGAAGGAGAGGGCAGCTGCTCACAGCACCATCCAAACTGATGTCTAATCCATGTACTGATCTAAATGTCCTTTAAACTTTGTAACTGTCCCTGCTTTCACCACTTCGTCTGGAAGTTCATTCCAAACACCAGCTTCTGTCTAACATAAGTACCTCTCGTGACTTTCATAAATCTTTTTTCCTCGCACCTTCAAAATCCCTCGGTTTTGAATCCCCAACTCTAGAGAAAATACATCAGCCCTTCAGCTTCTCTGTAACCCTCATTATTTTATAAACCTCTGTAAAGTTACTGCTTAATCTCATATTCTTCAGTGAAAAAAGTCCCAGCCGATCCAGCCTCTCCTTATAGCACGCTCCCTCCTTTCCCAGCAACATCCAGTTTCATCTCTTCTGAACCCTCTCCAGTTTAATAATATCAACGTCAGTAATATCAAAGTGAATAGTCAAGTTATTTTCTAAGGGTACGGGGAGTCCAAAACGAGAGGACATAGGCTTAAGGTGAGAGGGGAAGAATTTAAAAGTGACCTAAGGGGCAGCTTTTTCACCCAGAGGGTGGTGTGCCTATGGAATGAGCAGGCAGGGTGACCAGACTGGATACAGTATTCCAGAAGAGGTCCCACCAACGTCCTGTACAACCACAACATGACGTCCCAATTCGATACTCAAAGGTCTGTCCTATGAAGACATGTGTGTTAAACAACGTCTTAAACACACTATCTATATGAGATGCAAATTTTAAAGAATTAAACCTGACGGCCTAGGTTTCTATACTACAACACTGCCAAAGACTCTGCTTCCAATTGTATAGGTCCTGCTGTTGTTTGATTTACCAAACCCAATACCTCGCATTAATCCAAACTAAGCTCCAACTGCCACCCCTCAGCCCAGTGTGTGTTATTACTGCCTCCTCACTCTCCCCCTTTAAAATATCCTCCCCATCTCCAGGATGCCTGCACACTCTGGCCTTGATTTTCACAAAGATCCTGAGCTTGGGTTGCCTTGTATGGTTAGGGGGAGGAGGGACAGATTGCAGACACAGTCAGTGGGGAGGAGAGGCAGGGCAGTAATCAGCGACCTAGTGTTATTTCATTGTTTTAGGAAAAGGGGAGTCGCACATGACAGTTGGGTAAGAGTGATACGTGTTTTGGGGTCAGAAATTAAGGTCTTCCTTCGTCTCTGGTGTTCAGCAATAAATATCTATTTGAGACCCTTCATTGGGCAGAGTGTGTCTGCAGGATGTCTTTCCTTAATATTGCAGATTACAGATACTAGCAATTAAAGATGTTTATAGTTAATTTCGATGGCACAGCACGTACACTCAATATCCTACAGTTGAGACCAATATGTTGCATTTGTTTAATAATACAAAGTATTGTTTGTAATTCAGTAATGGTAACCTGATTATAATAAATCGACACCAAGCTGAAAGTGGGCACTAAAATATGACCCAAAATCTGGGAATGGTAGTGTGGTGGGTAGTGTCCCTGTCTCTGAGCCAGAGCTCTGGATTTGATTCCAATTCCTGAACTTGTGTGGTAGTGTTCCTCGCTCTGGGCTAGAAGTACTGGATTCAAGTCCTGCCTGTTGCAGAGGTATATTCCAGCATGTCAGAACAGGATAATGAACAAACACACAGGAGAATACTGTTACAGCTTTATGGGTATTGCAGAGTGATGCTAGTGTCCCTACCTCCGGGCACAAAAGTCCAGGGGTAAAGCCCACATAAGTGTCTCAGTATACATCTGAACAAACTGATTAAAATGGATTTAGAATTGTGATTTGATGGAGAAGGAAGAGGTGTCAGTATTGCATTTCAGAATTTAGGCCCGGATAACTGAAGGTACAGCCATTCGTGTTGATTGGGGTCACATTTTGCAGCAGTAAAGGTTTATAAAATCAAAATGGCCATGGATAAGGTGAGTAGTCAGGGGGTTTTCCCCAGGTTAGGGGCGTCCAGAACTCGAGGGCATTGGTGGAAAGTGAGAGGGGAAAGGTTTTGAGGAGGTCTAAAGGGCACCATTTCACACAGAGGGTGGTATGCGTATCGAATGAGCTGCCAGCGGAAGTGGTGGAGGCTGGTACACCTACAGCATCTCGGTACTGAGAGACCTGGCGAGCTTTTTCAGCATTTTCTGTATTTGTTTAAAAAATGCATTCAGTTTAACACAGGTATTTTGAATAAATTAAACATTTTTATTTTTTTTAATGACGCAGGGACATATAAACATATTTCAAATTGAACGAGACCATTTTCTGCGAAGTGTATGGCTCTGTATATGACAACAGCAATGATGCACCTACATGGAACAGGGAATGTGATGGAGACATTGTTTGGACAATGTACAAGGAGACCTCACATGTTCCAGTTTGGGAGAGGATGACTTTACTGTGTGGTTCAATTCAGAGAGGAAGAAAATGTAATCTGCCTGAGAAGGAATGGCCTATTACACTCTCGCTCCTTCACTGTTCCTCATCACAGCAATGTGTGCGAGCGAAAAAAAATTCTCTACAGTCATCGTTACCATTCTTATTTTTATGAAATCCGTGCAGTGTAGAAACATACCCTTCGACCCATCAAGTCCATACCAATCTTCCCAACCCATTTCCCTATATTTACCCCTGACTATTGCAAATAACCTAGAAATCCCTGAACACTATGGACAATTTAGCATGACCAATCCACCGAACCTACACAGTTTGTGGTAGGAAACTGGATCACCCATTAGAAGCTCACACAGACAAGGGGAGAATGTGCAAACTCCACACAGACAGTAACCCAAGGCTGGAATCGACCCCAAGTCCCTGGTGTTGTGAGGCAGCAGTGCTAACCACCGTGCTACCCTTTGGATGATCCCTAACCAGAATTCACTGGAATCTACTCAATGCCTAAAGCAAAGGGAATTCAGCCAAATCCAAACTCTCCCAGGATGAAATCCCATTGCTAGCAGCTTGTGTGAGTACAATATCTTCAGAAGCAGAATAACGTTTTGGACAATCTCACAATTTTCCCTTTGTCATGAGTTCCAATAATATTTGGACCAAGTTCTTTCAAGTTAAAATTGCAGAGAGAGAGAGTGTGTGTGTGTGTGTGTGTGTGTGTGTGTGTGTGTGTGTGTGTGTGTGTGTGTGTGTGTGTGTGTGTGTGTGTGTGTGTGTGTGTGTGTGTGTGTGTGTGTGTGTGTGTGTGTGTGTGTGTGTGTGTGTGTCAGTGTTTTTAGAAAGGGAAATATTGATTATATATTTGCAATATCCAAACAGTTTGCCATTCATCTTTCCATCATCGTTTGAGTAACATTGCTCTGGATCATAAACGTGTTGTTTCAGCAGATTAAAGAAACTAGCCTGACTTGTTCCTAAAACTGACCCTGACCCAGTATGAGACGGATATCATCGGCCACATCACCAACCTGGTTACATTTAACATTTGTTGTGAGCAGTGGAGGAGTGGGACTAGAAAAGGAAACAGTGACCCAAAAAGCTGGGGAACTATAGACCGGTGAGCCTAATGTCAGTGGTGGGTAAGTTGTTGGAGGGGATTCTGAGGGATAGCATTTACAGGCATTTGGGAAGGCAAGGGCTGATCGGAGTAGACAACGTAGCGTTCTGCATGGGAAATCATGCCTCATTAATTTGGTTGAGTTTTTTGAAGAGGTGACAAAGAAGATTGATGAAGGCAGTTTGGGTGACATTGTCTATATGGACCTCAGCAAGGTGTTCATTTAAAGAACAAAGACCAAACAAAATTTATAGCCCAGGAACAGGCCCTTCGCCCTCCAAGCCTGAGCCGATGCAAATGTACTGTCTAAATCTGTTGGTCAATTCCTAAGCATATGTACCCCTCTGCTCCCCACCTACTCATGCATCTGTCCAAACGCATCTTAAATGAATCTACCGTGCCTGCCTCCACCACATCTGCTGGAAAAGCGTTCCAAACGCCCACCACCCTCTACGTGAAATACTTACCGCGTGTATCCCCCTTAAACCTTCCACCTCTCACTTTGAAAGCACAACCTTCCGTTATTGAATACTTCACCCTGGGAAAAAGCTTGTCTCTATCCACCCTGTCTATACACTTCGTGATTTTGCAAACCTCAACCAGGACCCCCTAAATCTCATTTTTTCTAGGGAAAATAAACCTAACCTCCTCAGCCTCTCTTCAAAGCTGGTATTTAATTCCGATTGGTAGACAGATTAGTAAGTTTCAGTCACGTGGGATACAGAGGAAACTAGTCACATTTGGCCTGAAGGAAAAGGGGTATTTTTCAGACTGGAGGCTTGTGAGCAGCAGTGTGCTGCAAGAATCAGTACTGAGTTCACTGCATTTCATCATTTATGTAAAGGATTTAGATGTGAGTATTGGGGCCATAGTTAGTAAGTTCACAGATGACATCAGAAAGGTGGTGTAGTTGATTATCTCAGAGTACAACGAGACCACAATTAGATGGGACAAAGGTGCAAGGAGTGACAGATGAAGTTTAATTTAGATAAATACGAGGTTTTGTATTGTGTGAAGGCAAATCAAGGCAGAAATTATACACTCAATGATAAGGTCCTGGGGCGTGTTGTGATACAAAGGGACCGATCGATGCAGGTACATTGTTCCTTGAAAGTGGAGTCGCAGGTAGACAGTGTGGTGCAGAACACATTTGGCACATTTGCCTTAATCAGTCAGAGCATTGAGTATAGGAGTTGTGGTGGCATGTTGCATCTGTACAGGATGTTGGTGAGGCCACTTTAAGCATACTGCGTGCAACTCAGTTGTCTGCAGAAAAGATTTACATCGATGTTCCGGGACTGGAGGTTTTAGCTTTAGGAAGAGGGTGATTAGGTTGAGGTGTTTCTACCTGGAGTGTCAAAGGCTGAGGGGTGACATTATAGAGGTTTATAAAATCATCAGTAGCATGGATATTCTGAACAGCCACGTTCTTCTCCCCAGGATAGGGGTGGTCCAGAACAAGAGGGCATAGGTTGAAGGCGAGCGGGAGAATGATTTAGAAGGGACATGAAGGTAAATGTTTCACACAGAGAGTGGTGCGTGCATAGAAAGGTCTGTCAGAGGAAGTAGTGAAGGCGGTTTCAGTCGTACATTTAAAAGTATCTGAGAGGAGGGATATTGGCCAAATGGTGGCAAATGGGACTGGATCAGATTTGATATCTGATCGGAGTGAACAGATTGGACTAATGGATCTGTTTCCATTCTGCATGACTCTCTGATTCGACAAGAGGGATGACAAAAAATTCTGAAAGGACCTTTCAAGTCGGTATTCTCTTCACTGGAAGTTTATTGTGCCTCTATGCTCATATTGATTGAAAGCTGCGTTAGGTAAATATTTGACAGAGAAGTGAGTCATGCATAATGGGACACAGACAGGAAAGTGAGGCTGAGACCACAACCTGATCAGCCACAATCTTAGTGCCTGGTGAGAAGGCTCAAAGTGTCTAATGACCCATTCCTGCTCCTCAGTCCCACGTTCCTGTGTTCCATTCAGCCACTCAAACATGCTATACAGGAGCAGTTGGAGGCTACTTATTCCTATAACCTGGTGTACATAAACAGAGGAGACCATTCAGCCCTTCAGGACTGTCCCACACGGTTTGAGGTGATTTGGGAAATGTAATTGGAAAATCCAGGCTGGATATGAAAGAGACCCCTCATCTCTCTTTGCAGAGCTCCCCCTCTCTGCAACTTGTGCTTCATTTGTTGGTCATTTCGTAGACCCAGATCCACTGTGAATACAGCCCACATACCTCTTGAAAATAACACCCACTAAATTTCAAATAACAGAATGGGAGAACATCAGAATCAGGGGAAGGTCGTTCACTCCCCAAGCCTGCCTTGCCCTTCACTAATATCATGACTGATCTGCTCTTGCTCTCAAATCCTTTTGTATACCCAATTATTCATAGCCCTCACCTCTCTGACAGGTCAATATCTATCTACCTCCTCTTCAAATACTTTCAGTCATCTTGCTCCCCAACACTCTTGAGAAGAGAAATCCTGACATTCAATACCAACCTGTTTGAAGAAAACACTTGCTGATCCTATATCATGTCTTATTGATATGAACAAAAGAGGTTGACTCAAGGGTTCAGGTAAAAATGACTGGCCCCGATATCAAGGCAGTGGTTGACTTTTGTTGACACCAAGGAGCTGGACTTAATGTGAATCAGAGTAAATTCTCCAGTGTTTGGAGTCAAACATGGCACAAAGGAAGATGTTCATCATCTCAGTTCTGGGTCACCTCTGTGGGAGTTCCTTAGTGTAGCTTCATCTTCACAAACATCTTGAGTTGCTTCATCAATGTCTCCCCGACTCACCCTCCCCACCATAAGATCAGAAGTGGGGATGGTCGCTGAAGATTCCACAATGTTTGGAACATTTTGTCCCCCCTCAGCTCCTGAACTGGTCTGTGTCCATTTGCAGCAAGACCCAGACTCCATTGAGACTTGTGCTGATAAAGTGTCAGTAACATTCATGTAACAGCACATTGCCACAGTATAACAAGAGTTCATTCAGCACCTAACGCTGGTTTCACAGGAATATGAGGAAGCCATTCAGCCCATTGACACTATTGGAGAAGAACAGGGACAGCCCATTCAGTGCCTCCAGCCTATTACTCAGGAAGGGAAGGAGTCTAGTGTGATGGACCACATCGGAGCCCCTCGAAAATATTTGAAGGCAGTAGCCACGATTCTAATGTTTTCTTTTTTTAATGGAAATGTAACGTTTCTGTTCCAGATGCAATGTGACTGGTCAAACTACTCGGCGGTAAGCAAAACACCATTTACTTAAACACGAAAGATGAAACAAAACCAAAGAAAGAGGAATTTAGAATAATGTAATTATATTGGACAGCTTAACAGAATAATAGATCTAGGAGCTATTACTAATGAACTATTCCAACATAGGAAACTCCCATAAATACGTCCCTTGGCAAAAAGAAATATTCAAACACAGAATGTCACAAACATCTCTCCAATCCAGGTATTAAAAACAGCAGCAAGAGAAAATTCAGAGAGAGTAGCAGCCAGGAGACGTTCACTGAAGCTTCCAACTCTGTGGAGACCCCAATAGTTTCTGATGTTGCCGAGAAACCAAAACCCAGTGATCCGAACCTGTGAGAGCTGGCCACACCCAAGGCCTCCCTCGCTGTTTACTCGAGTGGACTTAACTAGCCAGCTTGGTAACAATCGTTGAATCTCTCTCTTAAAATAAACCAGGACAAAATAACCTCTTAAAGCTGCAGCATTGTCACACTTGTCAGCACATCGAGCTGTTAAACAGGAACCCAGTCAGGCACTTGGCCCTGTCCAATCGGACGAGGAAGTAGCTAGTCAGTCTCTTGAGCCACTTACACAGGAACAGTAGGAGGCCATTCCCACCATAATGCACTTACACGGGGGCAGATTTAGGTAATTTATGCTGATTCCTGATGAATGTCTTATGCCCGAAACGTCGATTCTCCTGGTTCTCGGACGCTGCCTGACCTGCTGTGTTTTTCCAGCAATCCACTCTCTACTCTGATCTCCAGCATCGGCAGTCCTCACTGTCTCCTAATTGATGCTCTAACATGATGAACAAGTGGAGCAGAAGCTGCACAGACAGACTGCTCCACTTTGTCCCTCTTGGCTCCATTGCTTATAGGACTTTAACATGGTTCTCTAGCGGTGAGCAGAGAAACCATATGTCTTGTGTGAAGTCTCAAGAAGGCATCTTTCACCTCAGAGAAGGCAGCCTGGTGTTCTCTATGTAGGGCGGAAGTGGGTGGGAATGGCTACCTGTTTTAGATGGAAGGTATTGTGGCTGCTGTTGTGGATTCTGAGCAACCTCACGTTCAGTACGGGTTCACACGCTGACTGGACAATAACGTGGGGAGAGTTAATTAAGGCATATAAACTATTAGGAAAGTCACGTTAGACTGATGAATGGACTCTCTAAGTTCAAATAATGCTCATCTTGTTCATGTTGATCTTGTCTAGTGCACGTCCTGTTCTGTATAACCTTTATGCCTTACTCTGTCCACGTCTATTTCCACCCTATGATCTGTCTGGCCATGCTGACTATGATCTGCCTCCACTGCTCATAAATAAAGTGTTTCCCTGTACTGCTCATAAATAAAGTGTTTCCCGGCTCTACTTGGGGTCTCCTTTACCTGGTTCACTAATACCACTGGCTTAAACTCTTTTACCACATCTTTTCCCAAAATGCCTTCCTTCAATGCCCAGCACTGTGTGTCCCAGCTTACTGCAGTGAAAACACCTTTTCCCAGTACCCTTCTTAAACCATAAGTACTGTAATTTTATGTGTTACGCTCCGTTATAGTGAGAACACCTGAGGCCTTTCACCACCTTTCAACCCCCTTGGGCTTCTTTTCCACCGGTGGTAAACTATTAGCAGTGTGGTTTACTCTATGTTTTGTAGTGTAGGATCTCCCCTTCTCCCAATTTCTATCCCTCACAGGATGAAAATCCTCCCAGAAGCTAAATTTCATCTTATGTACCAATGCATATTTACCTGCCATTTCTGCCACGCTTCTCACTTCTTGAACTTCCTGTTCATTCACATGAATTCTTACCATCTCTGGAAGTGAGTCTCCGGCAGAATTATCTCCATTCAGGCCTCACAGGTCTTATCCATTTTAAGGCCTGCACCCATCTATCAAAATGACTGTGTTTAATTCTTTCAAACTCAATATAAGTCTGACCTGGTTCCGTCTCTATATTTCTGAACCACTGCCTATATTGTTCTAGTACCAATTCATAAGCATTTAACATAGCCTGTTTGACATCTGCATAATCTCTTGCTTCCTCATGTGACAGCACTGCACATACCTCTCAAGCTGTACCCACCAGCTTTGTCTGAACTAGCATTACCCACAGGTTCACTGGACATGCCATCTGCCGAGCCAATTTCGCAAATGAAATAAAAACGGTTTTGCCATTTTTCGCACCGAAATATGGCAATACATTCCTACATTCTCCCTTCATCTTCATCCTGCTAATTTAACTTTCTTATCTAATTCCAAACTTCTGAATTTCAAATTCTGCGTCTTTTCCTTTTCCTCTCTTTCTCTTTCTCTTTCTCTTTCTCTTTCTCTATCTTCTCTCTTATTCAGTCTCTTTCTTTATCTTGTAACTGCAGTTGTCATATTTGCAATTTAAGTTTTTTCGAAATCGACTGCAGTTGCCTGCTTCTCTGATACACCAAAGTGCTTGACCAACTCCATTATGGTGACAGCTTTCCTTTTGTCTCTGGTGAAACCCAATCCTAATCTACATGCTAATTCTAAAAGTATACCCTTCCTTTGTCTTTCTACACTTTCTTGGCAAATTTGGGTACCATCTTCAAACCTCAGAATCATCTCAGTAATATTAAAAGCCATTTCTTTTAAATTAACCAACCACAAGGAAACACAATTAAATGAATTTTCTGACCTGTTTTATTTGAAGATCTAGGTCACTAACTGCCAAGTGATGGAATATGCTGGGACCTTTTGTACCCCAAATCTGTTCAAATCCCATACAATAAGACCTCAAACCGTTATGATGTCGATATCGAACCCCTCTGTTAATTAAAATCACACACCCAGAAAAGCTCACCTCACCTCGTTATCTGTTAAAACATGAGTGACAAAGTAGTCGCAAATTCAACGATTAAGAGAAAAACAACCATTTATAAGTATGTATGTTATCTCGCTGAGCTTGAAGGTTTGTTTTCAGATGTTTCTTCATTATGAGTGGGTAACATCATCAGTGAGAGTCTCTGGTGATGCACTGGTGGTATGTCGTGTCTTTCTATTTCTAGGTCTTGGTTTCTTAAGTTGCGTGATGTCATTTCCAGTTTTTTTGTTCAAGGGACGGTAGATAGGATCTAAATTGATGTGTGCATTGATGTACTTCTGGCTAGAATGTCATGCTTATGAGAACTTTCGTGCGTGGCTTTGTCCTAGGAAGTATGTGTTGTCACAGTCAACGTGGTGTCCTTCTTTTTCTGTATGTATGGAAACTAGTGAGAGTGGGTCATGTCTTTTGGTAGCCAGTTGGTGTTCATATATCCTGCTAGCATGACGACAGGACAGTCTGAAATGGAGGAAAAGTTTTTTTTTATACACTGTTTAATCAGTGTGTGTTCAGATAAGGAAGATTGTTCATATGTGTACAACACATTCTGAATGAACAACTGAGACACAGTTAACGAAAAATGATACACATCATGTGTAACATTTATAAAGCATTAAAACATTATTTGATCCTCATCTGAAGTGATACCTTCCCTTTCTCTCAACGTTCCCCCTTTCCTGGGATTCCCAACTCTAGTCTCTCATTCTTATCAGAATGTGTGTTATAAATTCTTGTTTCTGGTTTCCCAACTTAACTCAGTTAATCCCCTTTCTACCAGGAATTAATATGTTGGCCTGCTGGGTTCTTTCCAAAGCTAGTGTCTGTCATATTGTTGGAGAAAAAAGTTATGGCATCAGACCCAGCATTTGAACATATTGCTCTGTTATATGTGCACTGTACAAAGGACCACAGCACACAGGAATTGCCAAAATATTGAGATAGTATATCTACTTCTTTCAATAATATAGTTTTCTCATTTTCCACATCTCCATATCTATATCCTCTCTCTCACTCGTTCTCCATTTGTATCTAGTTAAGAAATCCACCAGTCATTCTTCGTGGCCCATCTCTCAAAACTCCTTCTTTCAGTTTGTACGCAATGCTTTCTTCACGATGTAATGTGGTTATAATTAAGCAATGCAACTACAAAGACATGCGGGAGGAGCTGGCCAGAGTTAATTGGAAGGGGAGCTGAGCAGGAAAGGCCATGGAGCAGCAATAGCAGAAGTTTGTGGGGATAATTCGGAAGATAATACCAGAAATGTAACCCCAAGAAGATGAAACATACTCATGGGAGGACAAGGCAGCCATGAGTGATAAGGCATCAAACCAAAAGAGAAACATACAATGTGGTGAAGATGATTGGGAATCCAGAGAATTCATTGGCTCTGAAACTACATAAGGCTGGCATCACTGACACTACAGAGCTCTTAACCATGATAAGGGAGAGAAACAGAGGAAACACATTCACTTTAAACACAGAAGATGGCATTTCTCAAGGAAAAAGATTCAGGTGAATTAAATATTTGAATTAAGATCAGTTAAGTTCTTTTGCGGAATGGGTCAGATTGGAAGCAAGACCCGGGGAGACAGACCCTCAGCAACTGAGAGTTTGAAAATGGAAGCATTTCCACATCAGAAACCAGGTTTGGTCACAGTGCAGGGCTGATGGGTGAATGGATCTCAGGGAGAATTGTGGAACAGACAGCAGAATTGCATTGCAGATATGGCAGCTCGAAACTGCGTATTCATGTAGTGCTGTAGACCACAGCAGCAGGAGAAGCAGAAGAGCATTCAACCACAACCTGTAACTTTTTGCCAGGGTGACACCTCAGTCTGTCATTACTATCAACACCATCTATGGCTCAGTGACGAGTGTGCGTGAACATGTCAGAATCAGAATCACATGAAACATAACCTGATGCTAACTCATTTAAGCTACCGGACTTGACTAACAGATCTGAAGGAAGCCCTGCAGTCCTGCCAAATTCAGTCATAAATGGTGATGGGCGATTAAACAAATGACTGGAGGAAAGGGCTCTACAAACATCCCCATCCTAAATAATGGAACAGACCTGCACATCAGTGTAAAAGATGCACCATCCTCTGCCAGAGGTGTTGAGTCGATGAAAAACCTCACCCTCATCATGGTGCCCACAAAATCACAGATGCCAGTCTTCAACTAATTCGATTTACTGCATGTGACATGAAGAAACAGCTGAACACAATAGATACGACAAAGGCAATGGGTCCTGACCCCATTCCTGCAACAGGACTGAAGTCTTGTGCTGCACAACAAGCCGTGTCCCTGGGGAAGCTGTTTCAGTCTAACTCCAACTCTAACATCTCCCTGGCAATGTGGATAATTACTCAGCTATGTCCAGTCCCCTAAGAGGGGAATAATTACATTCTGACCAATTATCACCCCCTCAGTCCTATCACGACAGTCAAATTGGTGGGAGCTCTTTTTGACAGAGCTGTCAAACAGCACAGAAATACCCTGCGCAGTGTAGTTTCCGACAGATCCCCATGTGGAGGTAGTGTTGTGGAAATGTCACTGGATTACTAATCTAGACAAGGCAGCCGGTGGAAGTTAAAAACAATTAATAAAATATCGAGATCGAAAATCTGGTGTCAGTAACAGTGACCTTGAAGCCAATGTCGATTGTAAACAGAATTTCCTTCTCCAATGTACTTTTAGGAAGTGAATCTCCCGTGATTTCCTGGGCTGGCCTAAAAGTGACTCCAAAGACCCTGACATGTGATAAACATTTCAATGGTCTCTGAAACGGCCAATCAAGGCACTCATTTGTATCTAACTACTCCGAGGTCTGAAAGGATGAAACCGGACGGAACATCCGGCCTCAGCATCAGTGTCGGAAAAGGGAATGGGAACACAGTCCTGTCGACCCTGCAGAGACCCCCTTCCTAACATCTGAGAGCTTGTGACAACATTTACAGAGCTTTCACACAGACTGCACAGAAACAGCGGGAAAGGAGTAGATCATACAACACATTTAGCCTCCCCATTCTAGATCATGGAAAAAATCTCCTCAATGCACTTACCCCACACGATATACATATCCGTTAATGTGGGTAACATTGGGAAGCTATAAAATAGGAAGTGCAGGAGTACATTTGGTCCATCGAGTTTGCCACCCAATTCACTCTAATGATGGTTGGCCCTTCATTTCCACACCGTACTCCTGCTCTCCCACCATCCCTTTACTGTCTCTAAATCCTTATTTATAATCAGTGTCTCGGTTTCCAGGTGCGAGTGAATTCCCCGGGTTCCCCAGTCAGTGAGTGCAGACATTTATTCTCATCTCAATGCAGAGTGACCTGCCTGTACCTAATATTGTGGCTCCTTGTTTTAGACGTCCCAGCCAGGGGAATTATCATCCCTGCTTCCAATCTGTCTCACCCTGTCAGAGTTTTGTATATTTCACTGAGATCTCCACTCATTTTCCTAAACCCCATGGAATACTGGCCCAATCTCCCAAACTCTGCTCCCTAAACAAGCCCATCATCCCAGAGACCAGTCTGGTCATCTTTTACTGCTCTCCACCAATGTCAGGTTTGTCCTTTCTTTCGCAAGGAGACCAAACCTGCACACAATACTGCACAATGCTCGAGATGGGGTCTCTCCAAGGGCCTGTACAGCTGCAGTAAGACACCCTTTCTCCTCTACTTGCATCCCCCTGAAATGAAGATCAACACACCATTTATCTTCCTCACTGCTTTCTGTTTCTGCAATATTGCTTTCAGCTACTGGTGTACAAGGAGATGCAGATCCTTTTCAGTGTTGCAGCTCCCCACTTGGTGGGTCTGTGTACACTGGTCAGCGTGCCAATGCCATGCCCAGGATTGACTTCTGGTTACAGAACTCACTGCGCTGCAGGAAGCTCAGATGTTTATGCAGAAGGAAACAACAAAAATGAGCATATGCCCCTTTGTAGATTAACATGTTCCAACTAATCCCTTTCAAATGGTAGGCTGCCAATTTATCGTTTCCATCAAAGGACACACCATCACTTCTATCCACATTGTTCTCCATCTGTCACGTATTTACCCATTCACTCCACTTGTCTTCGTCTTCTCAGTGCTTTTTTACATCCTCCTCACCCACTCACAATCCCACATCCGTTAGTGCTGTCAGCAGGCTGGGATATATTGTATCTGATTCCAGCAACCCAATGTTTAAAGGGCATTGTGAATAGCTGGGCCCCAAGCAACGATCCCTGTGACACCTCAGCAACCTTCCTATGTTAATTTCTATTTATTTATTTCGTGAATCTGGGTGTCACTGGTTGGGCCAGCATTTATTGCCTGTCCCTAGTTGCCCTTGAGAAGGTGGTGGCCAGCTGCCTTGTTGAACGCTGCAGTCCACCTGCTGCTGTTGACCTCCAATGCCATTAGGGAGGGAATTCCAGGATTCTGACCCAGTGACTGTGAAGGAGCGGTGATATATTTCCAAATCAGGATGGTGACTGGCTTGGAGGGTACCTGAAGATGATGGTTTTTCCTTGTCCTTCTAGATAGACGTAGACGTGATTGGGAAGATGGTCTCTGAGGATCTTTGGTGAATCATTTCATTGCAGCATATAGATAGTAAAACACTGCTGCTGCTGCTGAGCGTTGATGGTGGAGCATTGTGGATATAGGGAAAGTCAAACTGGCTGCTTTGTCCTGGATGGTATAAAGCTTCTTAAGTGTTGTCGTGGCTGCACTCATCCAGGCAAATTGGGAGTCTCCTATTACACTTCTGACTTATGTATTGTAGATGATGGACAGACTTTTGGAAGTCAAGATGTGAGTTACTCGCCGCAGTATTCCTAGCTTCTGACCTGCTCTTGTAGTTACTGTGTTTATGTGGTGAGACCAGTGAGTTTCTAAGCAAGATTACCTACCAAGATTTTGATTCTGGGGGATTCAGTGATAGTAACACCATTGAATGCCAACGGGCAGGTTAGATTGTATTTTATTGGTGATGGTCACGGTCTGGTATTTGTGTGGCCTGAATATTACTTGCCACTTGTCAGCCTGGATACTGTCCAGATCTTGTCGCAATTGAACATGGACTGCTTCAGTATCTGAGGAGCCACAAATGTTGCTGAATATTGTACAATCATTGGCGAACATCCCCACTTCTGACCTTAAAATGGAGGGAAGGTCGTTGATGAAGCAGCCCTGAAGAAGTTTTCGGCCACTGGTCAAGGGACTCCTACAGATTTGGAGCTGAGTTGACTGACCTTTACCAACCATGACCATCTTCCTACGTGCCAGGTATGATTCTAACCAGCGGGGAGTTTGCTTCTGATACCCATTGATTCCAGTTTTGCTAAGGTCCCTTAATGCGGCACATGGTCGAAGGCAGACTCGTTTTAAAGGACTCCCACTCTCACCCCATCTCTGGAATTCATCTCTTTTGTACATATTTTAACCTAGGTAATGAGGTCAGGAGCTGAGTAGCCCTGGTGGAGCCCTAACTGGGCGTAATTGATCAGGTTATTGCTGAGCACGTGCTGCTGAAAAGCACTGAGACCTTCCACCACTTTACTGATGATCGAGAGTAGACTGACAGAGTGGGAATACCATCATCTTTAGGTTCCCCTCCAAGCCATTCAACATCCTGACTTGGAAATATATTTGCTTTTTGTAAACAGGAGATACTTGGGGTAATTTTCCGTATAATCGGGGAAATCCATTGTTGTAACTGTATTGAAACAGTTTGGCTTGGGGAGTGGCAAGTTGTGGAGCACACGTTTTCAGTACTATTGCCAGAATGTTGTCAGAGTATTGACTCTTTGGAGTAATCAGTATCTCCAACCGTTTCTGGATATCACGTGGACTGAATCGAATTGGTTGATGACTGGTAACTGAATCGCTGAGGACCACTGGAGGAGGCCGAGATAGGTCACCCACTCAGCACTTCTGACTGAAGATCAGGCGAATGCATCAGCCTTATCTTATACACTGAAGTGCTGGGCTCTTCCATCATGGAGGAGGGTTTTTTTTTTTGTGGAATCTCTTCCTCCAGTGAATTGTTTAATTGTCCCCAACGTTTCTCGACTAGATGTGGAAGGACTGCAGAACTTAGATCTGACCCTTTGCTTGTGGGATCACTTAGCTCTGTCTATCACTTACTGCTTATGCTGTTTGGCACACACGTTGTCCTGTTTGGTGGCTTCAACAGGCTGACACCTCATTTGCAGGTATGCCCAGTGCTGCTCCTGCCACCCTGCACACTCCATTGAACCAAGGTTAATCCTCTGGATTGATAGTAATTGTTGTGAGGGGGATACGCCAGGCCATGAGGTTGTGTGGGTGTACAGTTCTGCTCCTGTAGATGAACCATAGCACCTTATGGACACCCAGACTTGAGCTGCTAGATCTGTTCGAAGTCTGTCCTATTTAAAAACGTGATAGTACCACCCAAATTGGTGGAGGATATTCTCAATGTGCAAGTGTGACTTTGTCTCCACAATGACAATGCGGTGGCCACTACTAGCGATTCTGTCATGGAAAGATACTTCTGCAACTGGCAGATTAGTAAGGCTGTGGTCAATATGTATTTTCCTCTTGTCGGTTCCTTCACCATCTGCCGCAGTACCAGTATAGCAGTTATATCCTTGAGGACCTGGCCAGCTCGATCAGTAATGCTGTAGCTGAGATAGTCTTGGAGGTGGACATTGAAATCCTCCACCCAGAGTACATCTTGCATCCCTGCTCCCCTCAGTGCTTCCTCCAAGTGTTGGTCAGCATGGAGGAGTACTGATTCATCAGTTGAAAGAGGCTGGTACATGGTAATCAGCAGGAGTTTTCCTTTCCCATGTGTAAACAAATGCCATGAGACTTCATGGGATTCGGAGTCAAGAGCAATTCCCTTCTAACTGTATCCCAATGTGCCGCCACTTCTGCTGTGTCCGTCCTGCTGATGAGACAGGAGATATCCGGGGAAGGTGATGGGGAATCTGGGACATAGGCTAAAATGGATCATCCACTCAGCACTTCTGACTGAAAATTGTTGCGAATGAATCAGCCTTATCTTGTACACTGATTTGATGGGCTCTTCCATCATGGAGGAAGGGGTTATTTGTGGAATCTCTTCCTCCAGTGAATTGTTTAATTGTCCCCAAAGTTTCTTGACGAGATGTGTAAGGACTTATACCTTACAGAATCATACCTTACAGACAATGCCAGGCTGTTGCTTGACGAGTCTGTTTATTTCTATTCATTGTTTCCTGCCAGCTGTCCCATTCTAGAAACATGCCAATACATTAGCCCCAATCCACTCAGATTTGATTTTGCAAACTGGGTTTGGAGCTTTACCAAAATTTTTCTAAAAATCAAAATGTTTAACATCCATTGCTTCTCTTTCATTTGTCTCCCAATCTGTTTCTCAAACATAATTCCCATTTCAAAAATTATGTTAGTGTTGTCTATGACCATTAATTTCAGCCCCAATAATTTATCCTAAACCATTTACTTACTATGTTCTATGTTGCACGTACTCTACCATTTTCCCACACCAGACTTAGTTTTCCTTGTATTGTTTGAGATTTCTGTGAAGACAGAACGGAAGTAGTGGCTTCATAGTTCTGCCATTTCCCTGTTCCCCATCCTCCATTCTCTGGTTTGAAACTGTAAGGAAACTGCACCTGTTTTCTCATATTTCTCACATTGACATAATTTAACAAGCTAATACAGTTCACTCTTATAACCCTTATGAATATAACTCTTCATAAACCCATCAAATCCTGCCTTAAACAGCTCAATAATTGACCTTCCACACCATACACTCACAGGGGCATAGACTCTGTGCCAACAGAAGTACAGCACGATCTATATTAGTCCCACTTTCATAAAGCAGGCCCTTAGCCTGGAATGTTATGACACTTCCAAGTGCTCGTCCAAGTACTTTTTAATGATTGTGAGGTTACCCGTGATAATTCCCCTGTCAGGAAGTAATCCCAGAACACAACACCCTCTAGGTGAAAAAAAGTTTAAATCCTCTCCCAACCTCAAACTTTTCACTTTAAAAGTGTGCTCCTTTGTTCTTTACCTTCCGACTAAAAGAAACAGCTGCTGTCTATCCACCCTGTCCGTGTCGCTTATAAACTTATCCTTCTGAATCATGGACCCCTCAGCTTTCTCTGCTCCAAAGTAATCAACCCGAGCTTATGCAGCCTCACTCCATGGCTGATATGCTCCATCCCAGGGAATATCCTGCTGAATCCCCTCTGCAACCTCTCCAGTACAATCACAGCCTTCCTGGAATGTGGCTCCCAGAACTACATACAGTATTCCATTTGGGCGGAACCAAAGCCCTGTATTGCTCTTATAATCTACACCCTGATTAGGAAACACAACACCCAAGGTCCAATTCTTAACTAGTTCATTAACCTGTCCAGCCACATTCAGGGATGTGTGGAGAAGCACACTCTGAGGTTCCCAGTGTGCTGCCATTCATTGAGTCCCCTCCTGCTTGGTTCCTTCTCCCAAAGTGCATCACCTCATATTTATCAGGGTTACATTCTATCTGCCATTGATCTGCCCATCTGACCATTCCATCTGTATCTTCCTGAAACTGAAGGCCTTCCTCCTCACTGCGAACCACCCAGTCAATCCTTATGTCAAACATACACTTACTTATCACACCTTCCTCACTCTCCACCTAGCCCTCTTCACATTCATATCTATATTTTGTTATGAATAACACAAGCAAAAAGGGACACAGCACTGATCCATGTGGTACGCCAGGGGACACTGGTCTCCAGTCACACAAACAGGCTTCTCTCACCACTCTCTGTCTCCTGCTACTCAGACAATGTTCGTTATAACCTGTCAAGTTACCCTTCATATTGTGAGATTTTACTTTATTTTTCAGTTCTCCAGGTGGAAATTTGTCAAAGGCCTTCCTACAAAACTAAACAATCGACCTCCTCAAACTAATTCAATCAAATCCATTGGATGTGACTTCCTTCTGATAAAGTCGTGATGATTATCCCTGATCAAACCTTGCAACTCTGATTGGAGTTCGATATTCTCATCCCTATTTTATCCAGTAGGTTCCTTAACAGTGATCTAATACTCACTCGTCTATCTCCCACCCTTACTGTGAAGTGGAATCGTATTAGCAGCTCTCCAGTTCTCTGGCACCTCCCCTATGGTCAGAAGCTAATTAAAATGTTCAGTCAGGGTCTTTCCTCCTTTGACCCCAACAGCCTCCTGTGATACAACTCATTCAGACATGGAGATTGGTCCATATTTATACAGAACAAAGCCTCAAATCCTTTCTCGTATTTTATATCAATCTGTTCAAGAGCTTCCCAGTCCATCTTCTTGAATTCTGTACCTGCCTCCTCCTTCTCCCAAGTAAAATAGATGTGAAGGTCTCATGTAACAATCCATCAATGTTCTCCAGCTTGACACACAGATTGCCCCTTTGGTTTCTAATGGACACGAACTGTTTGCTGATTATTCTGTTCTACTTGTCCGTGTAAAATATCGTGGGATTCTCCCTGATCTCGCCTACTTGTACTTCTCCATGTCCTTCTGTTATTCAGTCCGCTCTATGTTTCTAAGTTTCACTGCAATCACGTCTCATGTTTTGAAACTCGAGATCACAGCCTGAGTTTCCACATCAGACAATCTTGCCATTTTATGGATTAATCTGGATAATACTTTTTGCAGTTCCTCTGTAGTCAATATATTCTTTCTTAGATTGGGACTCCAAACGGTACAAAATACTCTAAGTGTAGTCTCATGAACACTCGATGCAACTGGTGCACGACATCCTCTATATTCCAATTACATTCACATGAATGTAAACCTAATTTTTACTTTCCCATTTGTACATATTTTTCCCAATACCTCTCGCTTTAACTTTTCTTATGAGCTTACTGTGTGAGTTCTTTGAAAAAAAAAAGCTCATGAATATCCAACTCTACGTTATACATTGGTTCTTCATTGCCTATGTTCACAAGAATCATCTTCAAACCATTCTAAAAATATGTTTGCCACTTCTGGTTTTCCTTTCATCGGTACATTCTCACACTCCCCAGTTTTGCTATATATCTCGTAGCATGTTCTTTGTAATCGAGTCCAACAGATACCTGACTGCGGATGACAAGATAACTGGTCTGTAGTTCACCATTCACCAAATTCATCCTTTCTTAAACTATTGGATAATATTTATAACCTTTGCCTTATGCAGTTTGGCTAAATGCCTTTCTGGAATGTGTCAGAAAATAAAGTGACAATCCGCGATGCACTCAACATGTCTTTGTTGCTTCCTCTGAAATTCTTGTATCAAGTATATCTATTCTGTCAGATTTATAAATACTTAATCCAGATTTATTTTCAAAGATAGGTTCAACACTGATAAGAATGATCTTAGACTTTAATTACACAAGTTCCATGGTCACTTGGAACTTCTGGAAGAATTTCTGGACATTCTTCCATGAAGATAGACGCAAATAAACTGTTTCTTTTCCCTGCAATTTATCTGTTGTCTGCAATAAATTATCCTGAACGCACACCAACTGTTCCACATTTGACCTTGTTTTTATTTTTTTTCATACATTGATAGATGCTTTTTAGCAGTTTTCATGTTTTTCTTTCGTTTGCATGCTTCTTCTCTTTTTGATTTTCTTCTCAGTTTCTTGATCATCCTTGGGTCCTACATTTCTCTGAATCCACTGGCTTACTGCAACACTTGGCATTTTTCTAAGCTGCCTCCTTTCATCTAATAGGTAGATGAAGGTGGGGTTGAAAGTGATAGTCGGAGAGGAGGGTGGACCAGATTGATAGGAAGGAAGGTGGACACATAGGAACGTTCAAAAGGGCGGTGCTGACTTGGAAGGTTGGAGCGAGATAAATTGGGACTAGGGGAAATTGGGAAATGGTGAAATCCACTATGATCCCCTGTGGTTGAAGGGTCCCAAGGCAGAAGAGGAGGCTTTCTTCCTCCAGGCTTCAGGTGACTCGGGTTTGGTGATGGATCAGGCCCAGGGCCCTCATGTCCTTAGCAGAGTGGGAAGGAGTGTTAAAGTGCTCAGCTACAAGGCGATGGAGATGTTCAATGTGGCTGTCCCAGAGATGTTCTCTGAAATGATCCACAAGTTGACCTCCTGCCTCGCCAATGTAGAGAAGACCACATTGGGTTTAATGGATGCAGTAGATGAGGCGTTCTGTCTCCCTTCGTCACCTATTACTTTCAACCCACCTTCATCGACCTATCACAATATCATCTACCTCCCCTCGCCGTACCCCCTTCTCATTTATCTCTCACCCCCCTTGGCCCAGAAGCTTCATTCCTGATGAACGGCTTACGCCCGAAACATCGATTTATCTGCCCTTAGTATGCTGCCTGACTGTGCTTTTCCAGCACCGCACTCTTCGACTCTGATCTCCAGCATCTGTAGTCCCCACTTTCTCCTCACACTTTCATGGCTGCATGACTCAGATTTATAACGGTTACTTCAAATAAAACAAAAACTGCCATGTACTCAAACAGCATAAAAGAAAACCAGTACATTGTGGTCACTGTTCCCAAAAGGTCCTTTCCAGTTTCAATTAGCTCTTCTGATCACTCAACACCAATTCCTAAATAACCTGATCTCGAGCTCAGTGCTCGACATAATGTTAACGCAAACCATCTCACACGTGCTCATGAAATACATTTTTCCCAGCATCAGCATTCAATTGGGTTAACACAGTTTAGATATAATGTAAACATTACATTATTACTGCAGTGGCCACAAATGTGTATATCTCATTTCCTGTTTTATAACATGTCCAGCATTTGTATTGCAGCTTTCATTTTGATATATAACTCCCATCACTGTTTGCTCCTCCTTGCTGTTTTTGCGCTCCACTTTACTAGATTAGATTAGATTACATTACATTACAGTGTGGAAACAGGCCCTTCAGCCCAACAAGTCCACACTGCCCCGCCTAAGCGCAACCCACCTATGCCCCTACATTTACCCCTTACCTAACACTACGGGCAATTTAGTATGGCCAATTCACCTGACCTGCACATCTTTGGACTGTGGCAGGAAACCGGAGCACCCGGAGGAAACCCACGCAGACACGGGGAGGAAACCCACGCAGTCGCCTGAGGCAGGAATTAAACCCGGGTCGCGGAGGCTGCGAGGCAGCAGTGCTAACCACTGTGCCACCGTGCCGCCCACAAGATACATTGGAATGTGAGCAAGGTGGGCTCTGGGAGATGAATGGTAGAGATCATCTCACCACATCATTTATGATCTTCTCAAGCTTTAATTTCTCCAGATCTCCCGTTATGCTGATGGAGTAGAGAAGGACAATGATCTTCCAACAATGCTCTGTATTCCCCCGGAGAGCTGAGACAGCTCTAAGCTGGGTGGGAACCTTAAAGCAGGCTGGTAAAGTGTTGCTGCTGCTGTACAGAGTCTTAGTCAGATCACATCTGGAGTAATGTGTACAGATTTAATCTCTTCAATGAAGAAAGGATGTTTTAAATTGGACGCAGCTCAGAGATGGTTCCCTCAACTCATTCCTGCAATGAAGGTGCTAACTTATAATGAAAGGATGATCAGGTTGACCCAGTAGCCATTGGAGTTTACAAAAATTGAAGATGATCTTATTTGAACATAGATGACAGAAGGATTCAACATGTGAAGTGAATTACACAGATAGTGGAGGAATCCATTCCATTCTCCAGCTTGTTACACAGGAACAACGGAAGGATATTCAGGCCTTCGAACCTGTTACACCAAAACAGGATGAGGCTATTCAGCCTGGAGCCTGATATACACTTACATAAGGAGGCCAATCAGCCACTCGAGCCTATGCTGCACCAGTATCCTGTTAAACAGCAACAGGATTAGTCCATTCAGCCTCCTCATATCTGTAACATAGGAACTGGAAGATGTCACACATTGACTGGAGTTTGTTACACTGGGATAACAGGATGCCATTCAGACCCACCAAGCCTATTGCAAGGGAATTGGATAGGATAAAAACTATCTGAGACTTCCTTCATGAGAAAGGAAGAGGTAATTTAGACACGTGATTGTTGTATGGGAAGAAGAGAAGACCAATCAATCCCTCGGTCCCATCTCCAGGATACATGAGGAGACCGTTCAGTATATCCACCTGTTATGGCGAAGTATGAGAAGATCCATCAGCCCCTCAAAATGTTACACAGCAACAGGAAGATTCCGTAATCTCCCAATCCTCTAAAGCATCAACAGGGTGAGGTTATTCTGGCCTTGGAGATAACAACATGGGAACACCAGAAAGAAGTCAGCCCATCGATATTGTGCACCAGCAGAATGATGACTCCATTCAGTAACTCATGGCTCTTCACAGCAATTGCAGCAGATCTCTTAAAGCCTTGTGCCCATTAAATAGGAATTCAAAGAAAACGTAAAGGTTTTCGAAAGGAAAGAACTTGTAATAATGGTATACATTAGGGACTAAAGTGTAACAATAAACTATTCTAATTAAAGGCAAATTATTAGAATCCATTGTTTAAGACACTTGCAAACTTAAACCACAATTCGTCAGAGTCAGCATGGTTTTCTGAAGGCTAAATCCGGTTTCAATTATTTGCTTGAGTTATTTGAAGATGTCACAAACAAGGTGGATCGTGGGAATCCTGGAGATAGAACATATCTGGTCTTCCTGAAGGCATCGGATATGTCGCTTCTCCAAAGAGTAAGTAGTAAGATCAGACAACATGGGTCTAGGAGTAATTAGTTCGCTTGGATGGAGGATTGGTTATCCAACAAAATGTAGTCAAATGGAATAAATGCGTCATTTTCTTTTGGCAAATGCAATTTGTGGGGTGTCATTGATTTCAGTACTCATGCCTCAACCATTTTCAATCGATGTTATTACTGTACTCGGTTGACAGGATAGAAAATACGATGCCACATTTTCAGATGACACTAACATTGGTGGGAAATTACTTCGGAATGATGATGCAAGAGATTTTAAAACTATATGGATAGGTTGGGTGAACGGGCCAACATTTGGCAAGGAAAATTAAAGTGAATAAATATGAAGCTATTCAAGTTGGCCACTATAATAGAAAGAAAAATTATTATCTAAATGGAGAGAAAGTTCGAAGTGCTTAGGTGCAGAGGGATCTGGGTGTCTGCTTGCATATCATAGAAAACCTGCCTGCGGATACTGCTAGTAATGAGAAATGCAAGCATAATTTCAGTGGTTATTTATAAAACGATAGAGTAGAAAGGTAGGGAGTGTTGGTGCAGCTATGCAAGGCATTAGTGAGGATGTAACTGGAGTACAGTTTGGGTGTCCTGCAGAATGAGCTATTTCCATTGGAGGCAATTCAGAAGAGCTTCATTAGATTGATTCCATATTTGAAGTGTTTGTCTTATGAAGATAAATTGAACAGATATACAGATGCTGAGTTTGGTGATGTCGCTGTGGTAAGCAAGAGATTAAATTACCAAGAGAGGGTAGAAAGCCTGCAAATAGATTCAGAGGGGTAAAGGTAATAGATAATAGTTTGGCAGGTGGAATTTAACATGATATATCCTGTCATTTCATTTACAGGAATAATGGAAAGCAATATGTTACTAAAATGGAGAGAGATTACAGGATTTAATGATACTGTGTACTGGGGGGTTCACTCAGTCCCGTTCAGACATGGGAGGTTTTGCTCCATCCCTGATCGTCAGCTCCCAGACACTCCAAGTGACCACATTGCTCTCCGAACACATGGAATATTTTAATGTGGTTGATTGGTGGTGGGGATGGTGTTTTGAAACGTGCATCAAGGGGACGGCCTTTATCCAAGATATATTCATTTCTTTCTACGTGGAGACCCGATGACGATGGGGATGGCTGACTGCTTCTGAATGAAGAGGCCGTGACTGCTGCCAGGACAGTGGGTATTCACCAATATAATGCACTGTGATGGGCACACTGTAACATTAATAGAGAGAGAACTCCTTCAGTTCCTCTACCTCTCCCCATTGACATGGATACCCTGCAGATGCCATGTACACCATCGGGAATCCCACTATACTGAATACACCCGGCAGCTCCCTGCTTAGGGAGAAACAATCTATATACCTCATCTACCATATATATCCTCCTTCACCGAATGGTGACATTGATGTTGAGATACTGGGAAATGATGGATATGTCACTTAGCCCTGCCAGGAAATTTCTGGATTAAATAAGCTGCATGAAACAGTGACCCTCACAGCCACTGGCAGCATCATCCTTCCTCTGGTGTGAAGCTGCAGGTCGTGTTGAAGGAGGTTACACCATTCTATGACCAGCTCCTTGTTCAGTCAGGGCCCCTCACACTCTGCTCCTGGGTTAAGTGGAGCTTGGGAAGCTGTTCCTGGAAAACCCGGGGTGGATACAGCAGATCCCTTTCCCCGCGCACACACTCACTCCGTGGTTTCAGAGCTTCCCCTCTCTGCATCCTCTGCTCCATTTGTTGTTCGTGTTGCAGACCCAGATGCTGTGGCTACAGTCCCCATGCTCCATCCAGAGTTGGGTCACCAAATCCTCAGGTCTCTCTGAATGTCTGAAGCAGCTCACAGCACAACTTCCAGCAAACCATCCCCAGCTGCTGGACTAACTTTTCAATAACAGGAACCATTCAGAAACCACTCTGTACAAGTGTTGTGGACCAGTCCATATCCCCCCAAAATATTTTAAGAAGGCCGGTTAGATCCAAACCTTTCCTCATTTTGAATATAGATGGGAAGTGTGCCTTACAGATATGTTGCAATTGGTCAAACCACTCGACATTAAGCAAAATATAATCTTTTCAAATGCTTTAGTTAAAATACAATCAAAGAAAAGAAAATTTTGGGATAGCTTATATGTTGGAACACTTACACAAACAATAGATACCGTACCTACTTGGTTTACACCGCTTGGCACAAAGATATACTCAAATACAGATCCTTACAGCAGTTTTCCAATCCAGGAGGAAACAAAATCAACAGAGATCTCAGAGAGAAAAGCAGCTGGGGATCATGTATTGAAACTTCCAACCTTTCTGGGATCCCCAGCAGCTTCTGAATGCTGCAGCTAAAAACAAAATGAGGAAACCTGGTCTGGGAGAGCTGGCCACTGCCCTTCCATTGTTATCACCGCTTTAATGAAACCTAAAGGCTTTCTCAGTTATTTACTTTAACTGTTTTCAGACAGCAGTTCTGCACCTCTGCATTTAAAACCTCTATTTAAAAAATTCCAAGAGAAAATAACCTTTTTACAGAGATAGTATCTTCACGACTCCACCTTTAATAAAATAATCGATCACTATACAACCGTAGATTCATTTTAGACCTCCTAGACTTCCTCTGTTGGTAGGCTGCAATGCATGTATATATATATAGACTCTGAGCATACAAATGTTCACAATTAGATTCGATTTCAATCATTTTACTCCTGCCACAGAATGCCTTTGTCTTTCTTCATCCAAGTCTCCACAACGTGTCAAAATTTCGGTTTTCTCGCCCTGTCACCTGTATAATTTGAAATTGAATGGCAGCAATAATAAGCTCAATCGAAACAGACTGGTCTTTCCTTCCCTAAACTTCTCCAAAATTGTAGGGTTTAAGATCAGTGATAAAGATTTGGCTCATGTATGTTATTGGCAATTTAAATGCTGGAACGTTGTAACGCCAACACGAAGCTCAAGGCCTCCTTCCCCATTGTGGAATAAATCTATTGATGTTTCCAACGGACACTCCAACCACACGTTACATAACGGAGCACTTTCATCTCTCCAATCATCCTTCTGAATGACATAACTCCTCATGTCTCAGCATAAAAGAATTACATGCTTCTGTACCTCTTAATGCTGTAACCTCTTTCCCTGCTACTCCTGGCCTATGCCAGTATAGCTTACCTTCACAGGTATATATTTTAAGATCTCGCACATTCTTCTCCATGCCTCACAGAAACCAAACTTTGATTTCTGAACCAAATCATCATCAGCAGCCATTTCAGCTTCTAATCTTGCCATTGTAACTGCTCTTCCACACGAGTTCTCACGACTGCAGGAAGTGAATTGTTGAACTTCTCCAAAATAAGAATCTCTCTAACAGTGTCATAGTTTTGCTCTGTTTTTAATACCCTTACCCACTATTCAAAATTACTTTGTTTTATCCTTTCAAACTCAATGTGAGTTTAACCAGGGACCCTTTTTTAGATTCATGAAACGCTGTCTGTCGGCTTCTGTGCACTTCAGATGGCTTTCTTCACCAACCCATACTGGCCAGATACCTCCTCCGATAGGGATGCAAATATCTATCAGCTTTGTTTGGATCAACTAAATACACATGGTCACTGGCCACTGCATTAGTTTAGCCACTTTCTCAAATGAAATTCAAAAGGCTTCTCCATCCTTCGCATCAAATTTAGATAATGCCTGGGTGCATTTAAACAGAACCTCATTAGGCCATTGGCTACTACAGGGTTGCTCAACCTCACAATCCTCCTCATCCAGCCTACCATCTACCTTGATCTCTGCCTTCTATGTCAACTTTCCTCTCTAATTGCTAACTGTTTAAGTTGGAACTCTTTGCTTTTCTTCTCGCCTTTCCTCTCTTTCTTCTTCATTTCCTTCTCTTTTATTTCTACTTTTCATCATAATTCAAACTGTTTCAATTCCTTCTCATGTTCAAAGTGACTCATTTGAAATTGAATTCTAGCCATTTCGAAAGCGTCTGATGGCGCTTCCGTCCAATGTAATTCCGGAACTATAGCTGTAATTATCTCTCATTTTCTCACAGACAAAAGCAAACCCAACTCCAGCTTGTCTGTCAATTCATACAGCTTTGCCTTCATTACCTTTTGTAAAATCCCCAAGTTTACTTCTTCCACACCCAGAGAACTCTTTGTGGCTGAAAGAATCTTTATACACAAAACACTGTTTAAACCAACCGAATTCAACATCCGGAACAAAAGACACTAACAACTACTATATGCGACCTTTGAACCGAATAGTCTCCCGTGCATAATCTCCAGTGTCTGCATGAGCTTATTCTGGATTCTCTAGTTTCCTCACACAATCCAAAGATGTGCATGTCAGGTGAATAGGCAATGCTAAATTGTTCATAGTTTTCAGGGATGTATGTGGGTTAGGATCCTTTTCGGGGTAAATATTAGGGAAGAGGAATGGGTCTGGGTAGGTTACTCCTCGAAGGGTCGGTGTGGACCTGTCGGGTCGAATGGCCTGTTTGCAGACTGTAGGGATTGTAATTCTAAACCCAATTTGGTGTGACCGATTTAGAACCAGACAAGAGTCCCCAGTTTGCTATCGACCAACTAGACTGCCTCAAACTAGTTTATGAGGGTAACTTGGATGCCACCCTTTTCTTATTTTAAAGGTATATGTGAGTTGGGTGTTCCAGATGTGATGCTACTAGTCAAACCCACCCACCATTAAGCAAAACACAATATATTTAAACACTCTAATGAAAATCCATACACAATGAAGAGGAATTTAGAATAATTTAACTATTGGAAACCTTAACCGAATAATGGATATAATGCCTTCTACAAATGAACTGTTCCAATATACTAACATTCCATAAACACACCCCTTGGTAAAAAGGAACATTCGGACATACATACTTCATACAGTTCTCCAATCCAGGAGGAAATAGCATCAAGTCAGTTTTCAGAGAAAGTAGCAGCTGGGGATAGGTTACGAGGCCGTTGTTACTGCTATTTATTATAAACCCTAAAAGTGTCGTAAGTTATTTACTTGAGCCGTTTTCAGTAGGCAGTTTGGCCTTTAAGATCTCTTATTTTAAAAAGGAGAAAATAATATTTAAAAAAAAAAACAGTGACAGCATTGTCACACAATTTAGATGCCTGGTCCTTTACTTAAGTGACTTTCTCGTGTTACTGATCGCAAGGTCACCGGAGAGGGACAAATTCAGGTACAGACCAAGTTACAAGGATGTGTCTCATAACTTCTAAAACACCCCTGTCCATGGACCATCACATGGGACATACCGGGAAGTGAACGACAGCCTGAAACACACCATTTCACTCTTTCTGAACTACACAATGCCAGCACTTGATACACTAGGGAGCCAAAAGCTAAGCCCAGGGAAAGACACAGAGGGACAGAAAGATTCACATAAAAGACAGAAACAGACAGTTAATTAATGGAAAAGATATTGTGGAAATATGGGGAATCAGACAGGGCAGTGGGACTAACTGGAGAAGTGAGATCTTCGAGAGTAAAATTACAAGAATGAGAACATTGAATAAAGGCATTGTCAGATCAGTTGGAATGGTTTGTTACATCAAATTCTCAGTCTGCTTCACAGAACACCACAAACAACATAAACTGGGACAAGATGACAGCCCAGCATGGAGAGCTGTGCAGACCATGCTAGCGTGTTGCTCAGTAAACTGCACTATCTGCCCAGCATAGAGAGTATTGCAAACTTTGCTATCATATGCTAACCATACTCGCATCAGGTTACTGCCTGCAATGGGAAGGTTTGCTGCATGTGTGTGTGTGTGCTCATCAGAAATTGAGAGAGAGTGTGTGTGTGTGCGCGTGCGCGATTGGCGTGGTTGAATGTGAAACTCATTGTTTGAGAAGGAACGCACATGGAGGAAACTATTTTCAATACGAACAACTGGCAGGGTTTTTGTTAATCAACAGAGAGGGAACGAGAGAAGTTTCATGGACAGATGAGGTAAAATGTTTGAGAATGTTAAAATAAAGGCATTGCCAGTCACAACAGCAATATACATCGGCATGCACATGAATGACAGATGGATGGGAGTTTGGCGTGAGTTCGAAGCAGATTTGCTTTGGCAGGTTTGAAGCTAGGAGCGGCAGCAGCAGATTATTGGCTGCATTAAGACTGTATTTCATAGCTCAAGATTCAAACAGCAGATGGAATAAACCAGTGCGATTTATTCTGGAGTGGTGAGTATTTCCAGTTAGAAAAGGCCAGGGAATGGTGTGAAGAATGAGCTCATAGTCAAAGGGATCACACGCAGTTGTGACTTGTCTGCTTCAGCTGCAGATATTGGCCAGGGATGGGATGGAAACAGTGGAAGGAAGTGGAGTTTGTAACCAGAACAGTGGAGAGTGACCTCCCTGCTCTTAATATTTAAATAACAAAAGCAATGATACAATAAGTTGTAGTTCTACGCTGGAGCTGAGTAGGTCAACATAGAGACCCGTGAGTAACAATGCCAGAGCAGAGAGGGAGACAGTAATTGAACACGTTCATTGATGTAGTTAGTAGTATTCTGTCGAGTGAATATCTGGATTGAGAGTTTCAACAGGAACAATAATAGCGACAAGAAGTGTAGACTATATGAAAGACCAGTAATATAGTCACAACTAGTTTATAGAGAAAATAAACTTGACAGTGACACTTACCAGGAACGCCAAACATACCTCGGAAAGGATAATAAAAATATTTAACAATCAGAAGAGCGTAATAGATCCGCAATGATAATGACCACCAATAAAATGCAGAAAGATACCAAACATAATTGGATAAACTCCTGTCTATTGTTGGAACATGCCAGTCCAATGATTCATCCATTGATTCATTCATCTGATCCATTTTTGGAACATTCCAGTCTAATGTTTTCAGATTCTGATCTCTCCTCCCCCTCTCTCTGGATCTGCTGATCCCTGTCAGTGCTGTCTGTGATGCTCCCGCTCATGTTATGGGATAACACATTGAACGACGCCCATTTATCCTTAAAACCCTCCACTGGGATAATTAGAATCAATGGAGATTGGCATTAATCACAGTCACTGAACAAACACTGGGAAACCGAGCAAAGGCTACGACAACGGATGAATGGGCACCACACAACAATCAACAGACAGGAGTGTTCCATCCCAGTTGAAGACCTCGGACTTCCTGGTGACCATCCTCCAAGGCGGACTTCAGGACAGGCAGCAGCGAAAAGTGGCCGAGCAGAGGCTGACAGCTAATTCCGGTACCCATAGGGAGGGTCTCAACCGGGATCTTGGGGTCATGTCATATTACAGGTGACCACCATTGCACTATACACACACAGACACAGACACCACTACACGCACGCATACACAGGCACTTCTATACACATACATACACACGGGCACACATGTACACAGACACGCACACAGACACTCCCACACACCCTTACAGACACCCACACTCACACAGGCATCCGCTCAGAGACTTAGACCACGCTGCACTCATGCACACACATATACACTGTCTCTTACAGACACACACAGCCCCCACCCAGACACGCACACAGACTGCCACACTCACATATGCACCCCCTCACAGACCTAAGACACTCTACATCACTACACATACATATACACTCCCTCTCACACTCACGACCCTCAACCCAGAAAAACACACATACACAAACACACAAACAGACGAACCTTCATGCACACATATGTTTTGTGGGGTGTATTTGTACTTGCAGAGTTACATTGTACTTTGCTCAAAAACTGCAGGAATTCATGTAAAACTGTATTCTCACTTTTCAGATTAGAATCAATCTAAACATCATGGCATAGACAAGAGAACACAGGGGGCTAACACTTTCAACATATTATCTAGGTAACAGTCAATGTTACAGTTAACCTGAAAATGCAACTTTTTTTAAAAAAGGGTTTTGTGATTTACACAAGAAATAAGTGAAACGATCATGGTATTCGAACAGATGAAAGACTGAACAGACAATCAAGGTATTTTTCAATGGATAATTTCAGTTACATCACACTGTAAATTTTTGCTATAAATTCTGTGCCTTAGAATTGTGTCCTCCACTATCACCTGATGAAGGAGTGGCAGTCCGAAAGCTCGTGTGCTTCCAACTAAAGCTGTTGGACTATAACCTGGTGTTGTGTGATTTTTAACTTTGTACACCCCCAGTCCAACACTGGCATCTCCAAATCATGACTAAACAAACAGCTCAGTTAACCAGTTCCACACATCACTTTTCATATCAGTATAAAAGGGAACATTTACTGGGTTTGGATGGAATGGGTGAGGATTGTTGAGGGATAGACCATAAATCTTTATAATCTTTTTGTAACTTGTATATGAGAGTATTAACAGAACACTGCAGGGGTCTATATATATTCCACTCTGCTTATGAAAGGAGGCAGTTATAAAACAACAGATCGGCTGCATAAAAAAAGTTGAGTGGGCAAGTTTCTAGATACCTTAACACAAAGTATGATATTATTGACCAGTGCGAGGCTACTCCTTGTTTTAAGTGCCCTGCTACCAAATCCTTTCATAACCTTGAGACAGCGCATTGAGATTGCTGCTCAGCAACAGGCCGAAGCAATTCTGTCCCTATGGGCCTCTTACAGAGGGATAATAGAAGACCATTTAGCCCATATTAGCCTGTTGCTACTTGAAAAGGTGGAAATCTAGAATATTGGTACATTTTGCCAACAGAATCATTCAAAACAAAGAGATGCGTCGCTGCAGCTGTATGAAGTGTTACTGAGAAGGCACCTGGAGTACATTGTGTTGCTTGTGTTTCTGTTAATGAGAAGGAATGGACCTCCATCAGATACACTTTAACGGCTGCTCGTAATCCACGGGTTGCTGTGTCATTTAATGTCTCGGATCTGTTACATAAGGATAGGAGGAGGCCATTCTGCCTTTCCAGTCTATTACAGAGGGCCACGAGGAGCCCATTCAGCCTCTCGAGCCTGTTACAGAGGGGCAGGAAGTGTTTATTTAACTTTCAAGTCTGTTACACATATACATTAGTTTTAAATTAGTTTTGGAATAGGAAAGACCTGATGTAAACATTAAAGTTCTAACTTTGAATAAGGCCAATTTTGAAAGTGTTAGGCAAGCCCTGTGAAAGGCTGATTGGGATATCCTATTCGCAGGTAAAGAGATCGTTGGAAAATGCAAGGCCATGAAAACTTGGTTTCAGAGAGTCCAGAGCCAACGTGTTCCTCTTCGTGACATGGGCAAGTCTGGTGGGTGCAGCGAGTGCTGGATGGCTAGATATATTGATCCTCTGGTCAAGGTAAGGAAGGAGGCATATGTAAGGTAAACTGAGTTGTTATCAAATGAGTCCCTAGAGGTGTATAAGGCAATAAGTGTATAATCAACAGGGAAATCGGGCCAGAAAAATGTGGACATGAGGTGGCTTTGGAAATAGGGTTAACAAGGCATTGAAGAAACTCTACAAATCCTTTAATGGCAAAAGATTAACTAGGGAGAGAATAGGGCTCCTTAAAGATCAGTAAGGCTACTTTATGTGTAGAACCACAGGAGATTGGAGGGATGCGAAACAAGTTTTTCTCCTCAGTATTTAACGTGGAGGAGGTTACAAGAGCGAGAGAATGAAGAAATATATAGTGATATCTTGAAAAGTGTCAATATTACAAGGAGGTGTTGGACATTTTAAAACATATAAAGGTGAACAAATCCCTGGGACCTGATTAGTTGTATCCCAGATGTTTGTGGGAAGCTAGGAAAGAGATTGCTCTGCATTTTGCTTATATATTTGTATCATTGATTTTAACAGGTGAGGTGTCAAAAGACTAGAGGGCTGTTAACATAGGGTCATTATTTAAGACAGTAATGAAAAACCAGGTAACTATAGATTGGTGAGTCTGACGTCATTGGTGACTCAATTGTTGGAGGGGATTTTGAGGGAAAGGATGCATATGCATTTGGAACGACAAGGACTGAAGAGGGCTTTGTACATTGGAGATCACATCCTACTGACTCGGTGGAACTTTTTGAGGAAGTGATGAAGATGATTGATGAAGGCAGGACAGTGGATGTTGTCTTTATGGAATTCAGTAAGAAAACCAAAATGTTCTACATGGTAGACTGGTTAGCAACGTCAGACTGGAATCCAGGGAGAGTTCGCCATTTAGATCCCAAATTTTCTTGGATATTGGAGACAGGGCGTGACAGTGGACATTTGTTCATTAAACTTGGAGACATGTGACAAGTGGCGTGCCGCAAAGATCAATAGTGGGTCCACTGCTTTTAGTCACTTATACAAATCATTTGCATTTGAGTATATGAAGTACAGTCAGTAAGTTTGCAGATAATACCAAATGTGTTGGTGTAGTCGTCAGTGAAGAATGATCTCTCAAACTATAATGGGACCTTGCTTAGGTGAACCGAGGAGTGGCACTTGGGATTTATTTTAGTTAAATGTGAGGTGTAGCATTTTGGCAAGACAAATCAAGGCAAGACATGTAGGTAGGGTCTTGTTGAAAGCTGCCAATCAAGGAGAACTCCATCGAAATTATCGAATCCCTTCAGTGAGGAAACAGGCTATTCGGCCCATCGTGGCCACACCGTCCCTCTAAACAGTATCCTATTGGATAAACTCCTACCCTATCCCTCTGAGCCTGCGTTTCCCATGGCTAATCCACCTCGCCTACACATCCCTGGGTACTATACACAATTGAGCATGGCCAATCTACCCTTACCTGTATATCTTTATACTGTCAGAGGAAAACATAACATCCGGAGGAAAATCACACAGACACGGGGAGAATGTGCAAACACCACACAGGTAGTCATTCAAGGATGGAATTAAACCCAGATCGCTGCGCTTTGAAGCAGCAGTACTAGTCACTGAGCTACTGTGTCACCATGTGGTGCAGGTTCTCCGTTCGTTTAAAGTGCCATCACAGGTAGACAGCGCAGTGAAGAAGGCACTTGGTGATCTTTCCTTTTTTGGTGAGTGCTTTGAGTCTAAACATTTGCATGACATGTTGCATCTGTACAGGACATTGGTTTGGCTACTTTTGTAATATTGCCTTTAATTCTGGACACCCTGCTGTCGCAGAGGTGTTGTCAAACTTGAAAGAGTGCAGAAGAGATTTGAAAGAATGTTGCAGGTGTTGGAGGGTTAGAGTTACAGGGAGAATTTGAATAGGCTGGGACTATTTTCAAGTGTTGAGGCTGAGGGGGGAACTTAAAGATTATTATAAAATCATGAGGGGCATAGTCAATGTCTTTTCCCCAGGATTGGCAAGTCCAAAATTAGAAGACAAAGATTTAAGATGAGAGGGGAAAGATTTAAATAGGGACATTTTCACACAGAGACCGTGCGTGTATGGATTGAACAGCCAAAAGAGGTATTGGAGGCAGGTACAGTTACACCATTTAAAAGTCATTAGGACGGATACATGCATGGGAAGTGTTTATAGGGAAATGGGCCAAGTGCTGGCAAGGGGGACGAGATTTATTTAGGATATTTGGTCGGTATGACGATCAGACTGAAAGGTCTTTTTCCATGCTGTACATCTCTGAAACTCTATTGCCTCTTGAGTGTATAACACAGGAACAGGAGGAAGCTATTCAGCTTCTGAATTCTGTCAGTCAGCTTGTTTGCTCAATTGCTGAGAGTAAAATACAAAAGTACATCATTCAGATTTTGATAGTGTTTTACAGAAACAGGAGAAAGACTTTTAGTCTAGAGAAGCTGTAAGGAATGTGAAGAGGCCATTCAGGCCCTCAATTCCATTCCACAGGAGCAGCAGGTGAGCACAGAGCTATTGGAGCCTGTTAGCCTGTTAGCAGGAGCAAGACATCTACTTTCGCAAACCTTGGATCAGGAGGCAGTCACTCAGTTGCTCAAGATTGGGACACAGAAACAGAAGGGTGTTATTAAACTGCTTGAGACTGTGACACAGGGACAGGAGGGAGTCACTCAGTGCTCGAAACTGGGGCACAGGGAAATCTGGAGGTTAGTGAGGCCCCAGGATCGTGTTACACAAGGACAGCAGGAGGTAACACACTCCCCACCAGTATGGGTCACCAGGAGAGAAGGGAAGTTTGCTGGGAACAAACAGGAATTTGTTAATGAATAAATTGCATTAGTGGTCTATTCAATCCTTCCACAACATTCATTAAGACTACGGCTGATCTGATGGTGATTCCATCATTCTATTTTACGGAGACTGTCCTCTCTGCAGCCTGTACACCATTTGTTGGTCATGTTGCAGACCCAGATGCTGTAACAACAGTTGCCATGACTCATCCAGAGGGATGGGTCTAACCGGATGAGTCAAGATTTGAAGAGTCCAATCACAAGAAGTAAAACACAAAATAAAGGCATTGCCAGATGTCTAGTACTCTCACATTCGCAATCCAACTCACATAACCAGCCCATCAATTACATATTCAGGATGGAGCACTGTGTAGATCCAGCTCGTGTACAGCTGTATGCAAGCCAGCAATGTCCAGAGTGAAACACTGTGCAGCCCACACCAATGCTGGATCTATTATCCTGGGCTAAATGTCCAGCATGTAGAGCTGTGCAGTCCGCACTGGTTTATTCATATATAAACCCAGGCTGTTGCATTGTTCGGTAACACTGTGTTAGAGATGGAAATGTGTTGCTCGAAAAGCGCAGCAGGTCAGGCAGCATCTAGGGAACATGAGAATCGACGTTTCGGGCATTAGCCCTTCTTCAGGAGAAGGGCTAATGCCCGAAACGTCGATTCTCCTGTTCCCTAGATGCTGCCTGACCTGCTGCGCTTTTCCAGCAACACATTTCCATCTCTGATCTCCAGCATCTGCAGACCTCACTTTCTCAACACTATGTTAGATCACTGCCCAGTGTGGAGAAACATGTAACCAATGCTGGAAGTGACAGGATGTGCAGCTCCCATCCATTTACCGCTCTATATCTCCACTGTGCCTTGACAAGGGATGCTGCAAATGTGAAAGTCGCTGCGAGGAAGAGATGTAAATGGAAACAATTTAAATACCAATAGTCCTGATTAAGGCATGTATCACTCTAGTATTTAAAGATGAAATAACTGAGATAATATCCAATGAGGTTTTGTGAATGGTGCAAAGAAGTAAGTCGGGGGTGGGGGGGGGGGTGGTAATGTTATAGTGGTTGCACGAAAAGTCTTCAAATAATCAATGGGAATTAGAGAAACAAATATTCAGGGAGACTGGCGAGACTTGCAGGAGCAATAGGGTTGTCATAATAGGTGATTTTAATTATCCTAACATAGATTGGAACTTCCAGAGGGTTAAGAACTTAGATAGAATGTAATTTGTTAAGTGTGTTCAGGAAAGCTTCCACATGCAGCATGTAGAGGATCCTACTCGGGATGGGAAAAACTCGACCTACTGTTGGGGAATAGGGCAGGATAGGTGATGGAGGTAAAGTGGGGGAGCATTTTGGGAAAAGTGACTAGAGCTGTATTAATTTTATAATAGTTATGGTCGGGACAAAAGTGGTCCACAGATTCAAGTTCTAAATTGGGGCAAGGCGTATTTTGTTGGACTTAGTCAGGGGATTGCAGGAGTTGATGGAGTAGTTTATTTCCAGGTAAAAGGATCACGGGCAAGTGGGAGGGCTTCAAAAGTGAGATAGCTCGAGTTCAAGGTCTATATGTTCCTGTAAGGGTGAAGGGAAAGTGTGGCTGGAAGAGAGAACCCTCGATGACAAGAGATATTGAGGTTCTGACCAACAAAAAAAGGAGACGTCACTCAGGTACAGGCAGCTGGGATCTAGGCAACCCCTGGAGTAACACAGGGGATACAGGAGGTTACTGAAGAAGGAAATCAGCAGGGCGAAAGTGGGCTATGAGATAGCCTTGGCTGAGCAGATTGGGGTGAATCCAAATGCAGTATAGTAAAGAAATAGAACAACTGGAGAGAGAAAATAGGACGGCTTAAAATCCAAAATAGGCACGCATGTGTAAAACCTCAAGAGATCGTTGAGGTCCTCAATTTCTCTTCTGTATTTACCATGAAGAAAGACACGAAGACCTATGACCTTTGGGAGGTTAATTGTTATATCCTGGCACAGTCTAAATCACAGTAGAGGTGCTGTTGGACACATTAGAATGCACAAAGTCAGATAAATCTCTTGGTCCTGGCCAGATATATCTAAGAGCCCTGCACGAGGCGAGATAAGACAGTTCAGGGGCCAAGGACCCGGAAGACTGGGCAGTAGCAAATGTTGTGCACTTATACAGAAGGGCTGCAAAGAAAAGCCTGGGAAATATAGACCAGTAAGCTTCACATCTGTTTCCGGAAACCACTTGAGAAGGTTTGGAGATATAAGATATGCATGCATTTGGAAAGACAGTGGTTGATTTGGAACAGTCAGCATAGCTTTGTGCGTGGAGATCATGCCTTACAAATTTTGATAGAGTGTTTTGAGGAAGTGACCAGGAGGTTTGACGAGGGCAGGGTGGTGGACATAATCTATATGGATTTCAGTAAGGCGTTTGATAAGATTCCACATGGTGGGCCGCTCTAGAAGGTTAGATCGCATGGACTCCAAGGTAAACTGGCAAATTGGCGACACAATTGGCTTGACGTTATGAAGCAAATGGCTATGGTGTAGGTATGCTTGTTGGACTGGAGGCCTGTGACTAGTGGAGTGCCTCAGGGGTCGGTGTTGTGCCCATTGCTGTTTGCCATCTATATCAATGATTTGGACCAGGGTGAACAACGCAAAGTTCGTAAGTTTGCAGGTGACACTAAAATAGGAGGCATCGTTTACAGTGAGGAACGTTATCAGAAATTGCAGCAGTACCTTGATCAGCTGGGAAAGTGGGCTGAGAAATAGCAAATGGAATTTAATATAGATAAGTGCAACATCTTGCATTTTGGAAAGTCAAATCTAGGTAGGAGTTTAATCAAGAATGAGAGGGCCTTAAGGAGTGTATTGGAACAAAAGGACGTTGGCGATCAGGTGCACGGTTGTCTGAAATTTGATTCACAGATACACAGGACAGTGAAGAAGGCTGTTGGCACACTGGCCTGGACTCCCTGGGGTCGGGGAGTCCAGAACGAGACAGCATAGGTTTAGGGTGAGAGGGGAAAAATATAAAAGAGGCCTACGGGGTAACTATTTCACACGGAGAGTGGTACGTGCATGGAATGAGCTGCCAGGTGAAGTGGGGGAGGCTGATACAAGTGCAACATTTAAGAGGCATTTGGATGGGTAAATGAATAGGTAGGGTTTGGAAGGTTATGGGCCAGGTGCTGGCAGGTAGGACTTGATTGGTTTGGGACATGTGGTCAGCAGGGATGGATTGAAGCGAAGGGTCTGTTTCCATGCTTTACATCTCCATGACTCTATGAGTTATACTAATCTCTGTTTTTTGGTGCACCATACTGGTGAGAAAGTCCAAAGGGATATTTTCCATGAGGAGCTTACAAAGACGCAAAGGACGCGAGGAGTTTTCAGACATCCAACGCAACATATTTCCTAGCACAGAAAGTAAGGATTTTTTTCCCCATGTGCATCTACGTAAGATACTCTGTGCAGGCCCAGTAAAAGAAAAACCGGGTCCATCTCCAATTCTGTCCCCAAGACCCACTCTACTACACCTAACACAGTGCTCCAATATATACGAAGCTTGCAGCAGGACCACATGCAATGAGCAAGAGTGCCTGTAGTCATTCTGCATTTAGTACATGCTGAAGATAATCCCACTTTGAATTTTGAGAGAAACTCTGGTGTCTGACAGACCCTATGAAGATTTTTCAACTGCATGGAATATGTCCTATTACATATCAAAATCCTTCGAGCATTTTCCCAAATATCCTCCCAGGTCTCCGAAGAGATCTAAACACCCAACTCTCTCGCACAGACGTCACGAAGCTGCACAGTCTTGTCTGAGAGGACACTATCCAACTCATGATAAAGGGTGCTGACAGAGAGGGTATTCGTAGCAAAAAGAACCCACTTCTCTGTATCGGATCGATAAGTGTCTGTTAAAAGTCTTTTTTAATCAAATCTCTAATCTGGAAAAAAACCCAGAAGAAGTCTCTGCTAAGTAGTCCATACTTACGAGTTATTTGACCAAATGATATCATTGTTTCTCCCTCAAGTAAGACATGGTGGCTCAGTGGTTTGTACTGCTAACTCACAGCACCAGGGTCCCGGTTTTGGTTCCAGCCTTGGGTGACTGGTTGTGTGGAGTTAGTATATTCTCAACTGTGTCTGCGTTGGTTTCCTTCCCCAGTCACAAAGATGTGCAGGTTAGATGAATTGGCCATTGCTAAATCGCTCATAGTGTTCAAGAATCTGTAAGTTGGTGCATTAGTCAGGGTAAATATAGGATGGTAAGGGAATGGGTCTGGGTGGGTTACTCTTCAGAGGGTCAAAGTGGATTTGCTGAGCCCAAGGACCTGTTTCCACACTTTAGGGATTCTACTAATTCTAAATCACCCAAGCAAGGTACCCCCCTCGCTGCCCACAGTTTAAATCTGGAATCCATCATCCCCGGTTGACAACACGGTATACCAATTATAGGGGTAAGAAATATGGTTATGGCTGTGTTGCCCTCGATCTGACGCATTGTCCTTCAACTTTTGACAGTATTGATCATCATTAGATTATGACAATACTCCATAAATGTTGTCATTTTATGTAAGAATAACAGACTAAGACGGGTTCACTTTGTCTGAGAGGGCTCGATGCCATATTGATGCCGAGAGATCAGCGGCCCAGGCACTCACATACGATGAAAAAAAACTGAATTGATTGTTTTTAATCGGGGAAATCAACTCCTCACAATCTGTGGGGCAGTTGCAATTTTGTTAGCTTGATAAAGAATCGCTTATGGTGCCAAATAAAAGAGCTAAACCAGCCATTATGTTTCTTAGAAACATCTTAGATTAGCTTCCTTACAGTGTGGAAACAGGTCCTTCAGCTCAACAAGTCCACACCGACCCACCACCCACTCCCCTATATTTACCCCTACACCTAACATTACAGGCAATTTAGCATGGCCCATTCACCTAACCTGCACATTTTTGGACTGTGGAAGGAAAGCGGAGCACCCGGAGAATGTGCAAACTCCACGCAGTCAGTCGCCTGAGGTGGGAAGTGAACCCCGGTCACTGGCGTTGTGAGGCAGCAGTGCTAACCACTATGCCGTCCACATGACTCTGCTCTCTGGGAAACATCAAAGAAAGCATTCACACAAGGTGTAGGAAATGAGGAAGGACATTCATTTTAATAACAGCTATCCGAATTGTGTAATTTTGTCAAACAAATGGATATAATTCACGTTAAATAAATGATCAAAGACAAATGCAATGAATATACTGAAATAGGGAAACCACCCCGTGGCCATTTAAAAGGAAACCAGGATTTGCCCTCAGTATCAGGTATTTCCCTAAGACCTCCCATAGGCATGGCATCCAACTTTGTAAAATTAATCTCATCGTCCAGAAATGCAACAAGCGAATTAATGCATTGCATCACATGATCTACCGAAATTGCGGAATTTGACAAAGAAAAATAAGACCCTCATCTGCATACAATATAATCTTACGTGACTTCTATCCCACTTCTGGGGCAGATATGTTGGTATCCCTACAGATGGCCTCCGCCAGTGGCTCAATCACCAACGTAAACAACAATGGTGAAAGGTGTCAACATGGTCGGCTGCCTGGAGAAATATTAATATTACTGGTTGGCACACCATTAGTGAGAACCGCAACTAGAGGATCACGGTAAATGACCCTCAACCACTTGATAAAAACTTTGCATAGACCAAACAGTTCTAATGTACAGAAGAGATCCGGCCACTCAACCCAATCAAATACCTTCTCTCATCTAAAGAGATCAGTAATCCCTGGACAGGTTATTGTTGACACTCTTGGACCATATTGAGTAACCTCTTTGTATTGTAGGAAGATCTGCGTCCCTTTATAAAGCCTGTTTGGTCCTCTTTGGCAACGGAAGGCAGCAAAGTTTCCAGCTTTCATGCACGGGTCTCAGACAGGATTTTGAAACCAACATTTAAATGAGAGATTGGCGTGTAAGAAGCACAATCCTTCAGGGTCTTCCTCCTTCGGCATCAGAGAGATATGAGCCTATCTTAAGGATGGAGGGAGGGGTTCGTGACTGTATGAGTGACGGAACGTGCTAAACATCAGCCCTGACAATAGGTGTATAAATTATGTATAAAATTCACGAGGAAATCCGTCAGGAACGTGCACCTTTACATTCTGAAGCTGCTTCACACCCTCCTGCGCTGACAATGGTGCATTAAGGCACAACACTTATTCAGGGGTTACTCCTGGAAGACACAGGTTCTTGAAACATGACTCCATCTTAATCCATCTATCCTCACAATGTTCAGTCTGAAATAATTCGTTGAAAAATCTGGGACAGGAGACATTAATCTTTTTGGAATTGAAGGTAAGGATGCCAGCACCTTCCCTAATTGAGGTAATGGCTTAAGAGGGGCGATCGTTTTCCGAGCAAGATAGAATAAATACCTGCCTGGCTTATCACAATGTTCAAACAGCCTTTGTTTTGCAAAACTAAGTTCCTTCTTGGCTGACTGTGTGAGCGTGGAATTCACTGTAGACCAAAGCGTTGTAATCCTCTGCAGCTTGGTCCCTGAGGGTCAATCACAGTATGCACTCTCGGCTGCCCTCAGCTGTGCCTCAAACCAGCGTTCCTGCTCCCACTTCTGCTACATCATAAGGAATAATTATTCCCTTGGCATAAGCTTTAGCAATTTCCCAAAGAGTGGATGAGTTACTGGTTGAATCTGAATTAATGGCTAAGAAAGATCAGTATTCATTGCAGTGGTCAGTACATTGGCACAATTGTTAGCACTGCTGCCTCACAGCGCCAGAGACCCGGGTTCAATTCCTGCCTCAGGTGACTGTCTGTGTGGAGTTTACACATTCTCCTGTGTCTGCATGGATTTTCTCCCACAGTCCAAAAATGTGCAGGTTAGGTAAATTGGCTATGCTAAATTGCCTGTAGTGTGAGGTGAAAGGGTCAATGTCAGCGGGTGGGTTGGTGTGGACGTTTTGAGCCAAAGGGCCTGTTTCTACACTGTAAGTAATCTAATCTAACTACTCAATTAACCAACTAGTCTTAAGAATAAAGGGATACATTCGCTAGTGTCTCAAATCTATTATATTGCGCTTAATCTTAATCAATAAGTATACTGCTTCATGGTCAGAAATGGTAATATTTCCAATTGTGCAGGATGCCACCGAATCTAAGATTGTTGCAGGAATGGGGAAGATATCAACCCTCGTGTGGCAATTATGCCGGTTAAAGAAGAAAATAAAATCCCTACTTGTGATGTGGATCTGCCACCAGACATCCACCAGCTCTCGTTCTGCACACATATCCACTAATTTCTTACATTATAACGAGGGTATTGGGGCATCTTTGGACATTCTGTTCACCGTGGAGTCCATAAGACTTGAAAACTTATACAATAATGTGCCACGATGCACGATAACTGAATTTGAAAAATGCATCTGCCAGGAATGTAAGAGGGTACGCTGGGAGTTGGGGGTGGGGCAGCAATAAACATTCAAAATACTATATTTTTTACTGTAGTTCAAGGCTTTGGGTATTATGAGCCTCCCGTGAGTGTCAAATACAATCTAGTGGATTAAATGGAAGATTCTTTTTATCCATTATGGCTTCTCCCCTCCGCATAATATTAAAAGACGAGAAATAAACCCGACCAAGCTCGACCTGCTGTAATGTCAAATGTTCCTTGTCCTCAAGGTGCATCTCCTGCAATAGGACAACATCCACCCTCTCTTTTTAAGACTAGAAAGTAAATTTTTCCTCTTTTCTGGCAAATGGCTCACCTTAATGCTCCAGGTAGACCATTTAAGCACATCATTACCCAGAACACACTGTAGCAACATTTGAACTCGAGAGAGGAAGAACTCGAATTACTGATCATTAATAAACAATGTCTCATAGAGCTTAAAAACAACACAAACTAAGGCTACTACAACTGCCAACTCTCAAAACATTCAAAAACTAAGCATTTTAAATAAATGGCTGGGATGGAGTGAGTTAGGGAACCACTTTGCCCGTTCTGTGATGCAGAGCCCAACAAAGCAGACCTTCCAGATCGCCACCATCTTGGATTTCCCCTTAAAATTTTATTGATATTATCATTTCATTTTGCATTATATTCTTGGATGTGCTGGAGCAGTGTGATTTTTTTTTTTTACCACTGTCAGCATTTCCCGAAAACTGCTCATTCCTGCAATTCCCCGATAATCCTTGACTCCGTTATTCTTTATGAACCTTCTGTCTGTGCATCAAACATATTCAATATCTCTACCTCCAATGCTCTGCAGGGAAGAGAGTTCCAAATACTCTCACCATTGAGAAAACAAAAAATAACTTCATCTTTGTGAGAGATTATTTTTGTCTCCTTACCTGAGAAAGGATATAATTAAATTGGAAGCAGTTCGGAGATGTTTCACTTCATGTATTCCAGGAATGATGGTCTTATATTATGGAGGCTTTAACGGGTTACTCTTGGAATGAGAGGGGTTCTTATTGAAACATACAAAACCAAGAGGAGAGTGATCAGATAGATACCCCACTGGGTGTTTGTATCGTCCAAACTTCTTGTTGTTTTTATAGAATCTCTACAGTGTGGAAGCAGGGCATCCCGTCCATCAAGTCCACACTGACCCTCGGAACAGTATTCTCCCCCCCCCCCCCCCCGGACATACCGCCCTACTCTATCCATGTAACCCTGCATTTCCCATGACTAACCTATCTAACCTACACATCCCTGGGCACTATGGCCAATTTAGCATGGCCAATCCGCTCTCAGCTGCATATCTATGGACGATGGGAGGAAACTAGAACACTGGGAGAATGGTCAAAATCCACATAGAGGGTTGGCCGAGGTTGGAACTGAACGTAGGTACTTGGTGACGGGAGGTATCAGTGCTCAACACAGATCCACCATGTGCATCCGTTAGTTTTATTAGTTACTTGTGGCTAACTAAAGAAATCTGCCTGACTTGTTCCAGTCACTGAACCTGACTCAGTTTGAGAACTTTATCATCGGCCATATCACCAACCTGGTTACATTTAAAATTTGGTGTCAGCAGTGGAGGAATGGGATGAGAAAAGGAAACAGTGATACCCTCCAACATCCGTCAGAGCAGGAATCAGGATAAATCCACAAAGTGGGATTTCAGTCAAGTGGGAATTCTCTTTCGCAGACGTTCAGGGTGGCTGGACCTTTATATTACATCGAAGCTGGCTTTGTCTGATTTTCCATGGACAGGTGAATCAGGGATAATGGTGTATGGAAAGAAAAGTGCAGCTGGGACCACAATGAGATGAGCCATGACCTTATTAACTGGTGGAGTAGTGTGAAATGGCTGAATGGCTCACTTGTGTCCCTCAGCCCTGTTCCATTCAGCCCTCGGACATGCTAAACAGGGGCAGATCGAGGCCACTCCGATGATTAGGTGTAGTTTTTGAAATGTACTTGGAAAATCCAGGCTGGATCAGGAAGTGTCCACCACCCCCACCCCCCAGTCCCTGTTTCCAGGCTTACCCTCTCTGTAACTTCTGCCCCATAACTTCAGCCACATACCCCACCCAGGGTTAAAACAACAAATCCTCTGCTCTCCCTGAATGCAACATTGCACAACACGATTTCCAGCAAAATAACCCGTTACTTTCCAAAAGCATAACACGTGAAATTAATAAATAGGAACAGGAGTAGGTCAATCTTCCCCTCAAGCTAACGCTGTCATTTAATAAGAACATGGCTGATCTACTACAGGGCTCAACTCCACTCTCTTGCCGACTCCTTGTATCCCTCCACACCTCTCTGAGTTAGGGAATTCCAGACATTCACTACTTTCGGAGAGAAGACATTACTCTGCATCTCAGATTGAAATCGATGTTCCTTATTCGGTATCTATATCATCGAGTTCGATACTTTGCACAAGAATGGAAAAAAAACTTCTCAACATCTACCTTCTCCAACCCCTTCTGTTTCTTGTAGGTTTCAGCATTATCACTCCTCATTAATTTAAACCCCAATGAATTATTGCCTCACCATCTTAGAGATTCTCAATAACACAACCCTTTCTTCCAAGGAGAAAGTGAGGTCTGCAGATGCTGGAGATCAGAGCTGGAAATGTATTGCTGGAAAAGCGCAGCAGGTCAGGCAGCATCCAGGGAACAGGAGAATCGACGTTTCGGGCATAAGGCCTTCTTCAGGAATCAGGAATCCTGAAGAAGGGCTTATGCCCGAAACGTCGATTCTCCTGCTCCCTGGATGCTGCCTGACCTGCTGCGCTTTTCCAGCAACACATTTCCAGCCTTTCTTCCCAGGAAACCGCCTAATGTACCAACCAAGTTACTTGCTGCATCAGCATGCTGACCTTATGTTTCATACGCAGGAAGACTCCAATGCCTTTACTGTTCCTTTTCTGGAAGTCCTCTCCATTCAGTAACAGCCGACCTTTTGATTCTCAGTGTCATCCTCAAACTCGGATGTATATTGCACTCAACTCCCTCCTTCAGGCCGTCAGCATAGTTTGCAAATAACTGATGCCGTCAGGCTGATATTTGTGGTACTCCAGCAGATAAACCTTTACCATAAAGATCCATTAATCCCGACTCTCCGATTTCTGTGTTAACTAATCATCATCCCATGTTAATACAGTATCCGACGTCCTGGAGCTTCTGTTTTGTGTAAGAACTTTTGTTTTGTAATACCTTGTGGAAAATCTCTGGAAAGCCTCGTGTCCACCAGATCCCCTTTATCAAGTCCGTTGTTACATTTTCAGGCATCTCCTGAAATACGTTGCATTATTTTACAGGGCAAAATATCATTTCCCTTTCACAAAATCACCCTGACTCTGCGTGAAGTTTTTCTAAATGTCCATGCTTGCCAGGTTTTCCAAACTATACTTGTCCTATCTGTTTTCATGAGGTCCATGTGCTTCTAAATGTTACCCATTCATATGTTTGTCCAAATAAGTTTTAAATGTTGCAGCTGCCCTTGCACCTCCCACTCTTTCTCTGGAAGCTCATTCCATACCCACACCACCCTCTGTGTAAAAACGCTGCCCCTTAGTCCCTTTTAAATCTACCTCTTTCACCTTAAACCTATTCCCTCTATGTTTGGATTCCCCTATCCAGTGGAAAAGACCTTGGCTATTCATCCTATCCATACCTCTCATGATTTTATAAGTTTCTATAATGTCACTCCTCAACATCCTACACTCCATTTGATGCTAACTTCAAGAACAAGGGTTTAAAGATAAGCACTGCAAATTTGAAACTATAGTAAACATGACAGGTAAACAATACTCAGCCCAAACTTCATACTGTGATTTCCTTTTTCTCTCTATTACAATACTAAGGCAGCATGAAACGCTTACTAGTGCCAATAAAAAGTCAAGCATCTGAATTCCTTTATCTAAAGGGGGTAATGATCACGACAGTGAAAACGTATCTGTGGCCAGATCTATATAATACCAGATGATCAACATTCTCCCTCCTGGCCTCCGTATAACTTTTTGTGGTTGTGTATTTTTTTATCTTGCATTCAATAGAGAGAACCCCTTTCACCCATTCACACCTTAAATTCGAGCCGTTATACAGAATATTTTCGTTCACCATTGCTAAAAGTCCGTTTTTCTTTTGCCACACCCTCTTTTCCCTGCCACCCATCCTACACATCTGCCAAGTGATGAAAAGGCCATTTTGCAATTGTATTCAGTTTTGAAGAATTGTCACACTGGACTGGAAACGCTAACTCTGTTTCTCTTAATCTGCAGATGTTGAAAGACCTGCTGAGTTTCTCCAGAAATGAATAGGCGCAGAACAAGTTTTCAATTAAATCAATAATTATGGATACTGGAAATAAAAATAAAAAACCTTTATAGAAGCTTCACTGGACCTGAAAGTTTAACTTTGCATTCACTCCAGAAAATTCTGCAACATCTTTAGCAATTTCTTCAGCAATTTCTGTTTATGAACAACGACATATTGTTAAAGATGCCCAAAAATCCTGTCCAACATGGAGCGTCGTACACTGGGAGCTGAACAGTAACGCATGGTGACAAGTTCCTTGACTCTGAAACTGCATAAGGTTGGCACCACTGATGCTGCAAAACTCTGAATCATGGTCAGGGAGAAAAACAGAAGGAAACACATTCACTTCAAATACAGAAGATGACAATACTGAAAGGAAAAGATTCAGATTAGTACCTTAAATGGGTATTGTTTATGCAACAAATTGGAGGCGTGACACCAAGGAAAGACTTCCAGCAGAATGATAATATGAAAATGGAAGTATTTCCGCATCAGAAACCAGAGTAGGTCACTGAGTACAGGGCTGATGGGTGAATGGGTCTCGGTGTGAACTTGGGGGGCAGTCAGTAGAATTGAATTGTAGATATTGCAGCTAAAACTGGGTTATCATCTGATGCTGTAGATTTCAATGACAATCTGTAACATTTCCCCCAGGATAGTCCATCCATCTACCATTTCCATCAAGCCGATCCATGGGTCAGTGACGAGTGTGGGTGAACATGGTCGGGTCGGAATCACGTGTACCTAAACCTGATGACAATCCATTAAAGCTACCGCACTTGACTGGTTACACTACGAACAGCAGGACTAACATCTGATACAGAGAGAGATGATCCTAAGACTAACAACTCAGATATAAGCTCTCTCGTCCTGTTAAATCCATGCATAAAAGTCGATGGACCATTAAACAACTTACTGGAGGAGAGGACTGCACAAATATCCCCATCCTAAATAATGGAACAGCCCTGTGCCTCCATGTATAAGATGCAGTATCTGCACCATCCTCAGCTAGATGTGTTGAGTCGATTACCCACCTCACCCTCACTATGATACCCTCAGAATCACAGATGTCCGTCTTCAACCAATTCAATTCACTGCACGTGACATGAAGCAATCCTGTCGATACGGCAAAGGCATTTGGCCCTGACACCATTCCTGCAATAGGACTTTGGACATTTGCTACAAAACAAGCCGTACCTGAGGAAGCTGTTTCATTCCAGCTCCAACTCTGACATCTCCCTGGCAATGTAGGTAATTAGCAAATGCAGTCCTCACTTTCTCCTAATGTGGGTAATTACTCAACTATGTCCCATCCCCTAAGAAGGGAATAATTACAATCGGAACAATTACCACGCCCTCAGTCCCATCACGATAGTCAAATTGGTTGGGGTTATTTTTGATAGAGCTGTCACACAGCACAGAAATAATCGGTTCAGTGTGGTTTCCGATAGGCCCGCATGTGGAGATAGTGCTGTTGTGGAATTGTCATTGGATTGCTAATCCAGACCAGGCTAAATCTCTGGCAACTGGTGCAAGTTAAAAACAATTAATAATATATCGACATCTAATACCTGGTGTCAGCAATATCGATCGTGTATTCAATGTCGATTATAGATGTCGATCTCCTTCCCCAGTGTACTTTCAGGAAGTGAATCCCCTGTGCTTTCCTGTCTGGCCTAAAAGTGACTCCAGACACTCAGACATGTGATATACTCTTCAATGGTCTCTGAAACGGCCAAGCAAGGCACTAAATTGTATCAAACTGCTCCGAGGTCTTAAAGAATAAACCCGGAGAGAACAGACGGCACCAGCCTCGTTATCAGAAAAGGGAACGGGAAACACAAACCTGTCGACCCTGCAGAGACCTCCTTCCTAACAGCTGAGAGCTTGTGACAACAGTTACAGAGCTTTCCCACACACTGCACAGAAGCATCAGGAAAGGAATACGTCATACAACTCATTGAGCTTTCCCTATTCTAGGTAATGGCCGAACATTTCCTCAACGCAGTTTTCCCCATACAATATACATATCCCTTAATATGTTAAAACATTGTGAAAGATAAAATGAGAACTGCTGTCGTCCATTCAGCCCATCAGTTTTGCGCCTCCATTCTATGTACAGGCAGTTCACCAATAACCCATGTTGATTAAATACATTTCGACTGCAATGCAATGAATGAACCTTTTTCTATGAAGTGGACTGGCGTTCACTGTGACGAGATTCCTTGGCTGGCACCAGCTGAACAGCAAACCCTGCCTCTGATACCCTCTGTCTACAATCAATGTGTTCAGCAAAAACAGGAATGCAATCGGCTCTGCAGGCCTTGAAACTGAGCCGGAAACTGGGAATTGTAGTCCATATTTAGAAAGAACTTTATTTCAAACTGTGGGGAGAATCTTGGAGAGAACTGGAATTCGGCATCACTTGGTCAGTCAGCCCCCGCGCGCTTTCTGGTGAAGATTGCAGTGAAAGGTCCGATGCACCAGTGAGTGACTGTAGTGTGAAAGCGTTACCTTTACAGCACTGTTCCATTACAACATGTACTTTGAAGATTTATTTAGAATGTCCTATTGTGTGTTAGATCAAATTTAATTTTTGGTTTTTACTGATATTTTTGGGAGTTCGCCACTTACCCTCATTTTTCCATAGACCCCATTATTAATATTGCACGATTTTCTGCAACACAGTGTTGCACAGGAACACAGTTATCTTGTTATTGGAGAACAACCTGGAATAATAGCTGATCTTCTATCTTCACACCATACTCCTGCTCTCTCCCTGTCCCTTTAGTTTCCAGAAATCCTTATTTATATTCAGCCCCTTGTCTTCCACAGCCTGATCTGGGAGAGAGTACCCCTGGTTCACCAGTCTCCAAGTGCAGGCATTTATTCGCATCGCAATGCAAAGTGGCCTGTCTGTACCTAATATTGTGGCCCCTTGTTTTAGACGTTCCAACCAGGCGATTTACTGATCTGCTTCTAATCTGTCTCACCCTGTCAGAGTGTTATATATTTCACTGTGATTTTCACTCATTTTCCTAAACCCCATTGAATACAGGTCCAGTCGCCCCAAACTCTGCTCCCACAACAAGTCTGTCATCCCAGAGATCAGGCTGGTCATCCTTTGCTGCTCTCCCTCAAGGTCAGGTTTGTCGTCTGTTAGGAAAAGAGACCAAAACTGCACACAATACTTCACAATGTTCGAGATGGGGTCTCACCAAGGCCCTGTACACTACAGTAAGATACATTTACTCCTGTACTCAAATCCCCCTGAAATGAAGGTGAATACAGCATTTATTTTCCTTCCTGCTTTCTACTCCTGCAATATTGCTTTCAGTGACTGGTGTACAGGGAGATCCAGATTCCTTTCAAAGGCCCACGTGCTGGGCCTATATACAATTGTCAACGTGACAATGCCATTCCCAGTATTAGATTAGATTAGATTACATTACAGTGTGGAAACAGGTCCTTCGGCCCAACAAGTCCACACCGACCCGCCGAAAGGAAACCCACCCATACCCCTACATTTACCCCTTACCTAACACTCTGGGCAATTTAGCATGACCAATTCACCTGACCTGCACATCTTTTGTGGCTGTGGGAGGAAACCGGAGCACCCGGAGGAAACCCACGCAGACATGGGGAGAACGTGCAAACTCCACACAGTCAGTCGCCTGAGGCAGTATTGAACCCGGTTCTCTGGCGCTGTGAGGCAGCAGTGCTAACCACTATGTCACCGTGCCACAGTGTCGTTGACTTCTGGCTTCAGAACTCACTGCCCTACATGGACTCTGAGGGCTTCGCAGAAATAAACAAAAATGCAGCTTAAGTTCATTTATAGCGCAACATTTTTCAAACACTCATTTTTTTGTTCCCATCAAAGTACACAACATCTCACGTCCCCCATTACTCTCCACCTGCCACGTATTTGCCCAGACACTCCACTTGTCTCAAAAACCTCCTCATCCACTCACAAGCTGACATCGTTTAGTGCTGTCAGCAGACTTGGGAATACTGCATTTGTGCCCCTCACCCAAAGATATGATGTGTATTGGGAATAGCTGGGGCCCAAGACACGATCCTTACAATATCCTCCATGCCTTCCATTGAAAAATAAAACATTGTTTTTGTTCCTCCTCACTGTTTCCTGCCAGCTCTCCCATTCTAAATCGATGACCATATATTAGCCCGAGACCCATAGGATTCGAATTTGCACAATAGGCTTGGGGCTTTATTAAAAATCTTTCTGAGATTCCACTCGCATGGCATTGATACCTCCTACATAAATTTCCTTAAAGCCACTTTCTCAAATATGATTCCCATGTCATAAATCTCTGTTGACTTTGTCTATGCCCATTAATTTCAGTCCAATACTTTCTCTAAACTGTTTAGTTGTTATTTTCATTCTGTTCCATTTTTCTCACAAGACTGAAATTTCCTAGTATTGCTAGGAAGTTTTCTTTTTGTTTTGTTTTCTTCTGTGAAGGCATAATTAAAGTATTTGCTCTATCGTTCTGCTATTTCCCGGTCCTCAATTATCTGGAATCAGACTAAGAAATCTGCAACTATTTTCTCTTAATTTTGCCATTGACATATTTCCAGAAAATATTACAAGTTCTCTCTTAACAACTTTGCTGAGATATTCTACAGAAACCCATCAATTCCTATCTTAAGCTACTCAATGATTGACCTTCCACAACCAGACAATCACAGAAGCACAGACTCTGTACTATCAGAAATACAGCATGGTCAACATTAGGCCCACTTTCCGACACAAGACCATAGCCGTGAATCTTAAAGCATTTGAACTGCACAACCGTGTGGTTTCTAATGGTTTGAGGTTACCATGACAACTCCACTCTCAAGAAGTGCATTCCAGACCCCAACACCCTCTGGTTGAAAAACAATTCTCAAATCTTCACTTAACCGCAAATCCTTCGTTTTAAAAGTGTGGCCTTTTGAATCAAAACAACAGCGGCTGTCTATCCACTCTGTCCATGTAACTCGTAATCCTATCCCTCTGAATCACAGACCTCTCAGCCTTCTCTCCTCCAAACCAAACAACCTGAGGTTATCCAGCCTCTCTCCATAGCTGATATGGTCCATCCCAGGGAACATCCTGGAGAATCTGCTCTGTACCCCCTACACTACAATCACATCATTCCTGTAATGTCGTTCCCAGACCTACACACAGTATTCCATCTTGCTCTCACCACAGTTCCGCATAGTTCTTATAATCTATGCCTCGATGAATAAAGGCTATGTTTACATTCCCCTAGTCTTTCCCAGATTGCGTATTAACCTGTGCAGTCACATTCAGCGATGTGTGGAGAAGCACCCTCTGAGCTCCCTAGTGTGCTGCCATTCATTGAGTCCTCCCCTTCCTGGTTCCTTCTTCCAAAGTTGCATCACCTCATATTTATCAGGGTTACATTTCATCTGCCATTGATCCACCCATCTGACCATTCCATCAGTATCTACCCATAGCATAAGGCCTTCCTCCTACTGCCAACAATCCGGCCAATCTTTGTAATAAAATCCAAACTTATTTATTACACACCCCACCCCTCGTCCATATTCACAGCTGCATCATTTATGAATACCACAAATAATAAGGTTAAAAATCTGTCAACATCAGTTATATCACGTGTTTGCATATTTTGATGGAGAAGCTGCGTTTCTAAAACTTGTGCTGCCGAATAAACCTGTTAGACTATAGTCTGGTGTTATGGTATTTTTAGATTTGTCCACCCCAGCCCAACACTCGCACCTCCGAATCGCAAATAATAAGGGACCCAGCACTGATGCCCATGGTACACCATTGGACACTAGCCTCCAGTCACACAAATAGCGTTCTACCACTCCCTTCTTTCTCCTGCTACTAAAGTTGATTTAGATGCAACTTGGCAAGTCACTAATGAGTCCTACGTGTTCACTGGTTATTCTGTTCCGCTTGACACACTTGTAGGTTATCTGGGGATTCTCCATAATCTTGCCCTGCCTTGCCCCTGTGTTAGTCAGTCCCCTCCACGCACAGAATTTCCTCCTTATTGCAGTCTTAAATGGTTTGCCCCTTATCCTGCCATTATTTGCCTTGAATGTGGATTAGACAACCTGATAAATTTCCTGTTAATTTCCAACTTGCCGTATGTTTTGTGAATTTTATAAAGTTCACAGTGACCCACCGCTGATTCGTTGAAACTCTAGAGAACATAGGCAGAGTTTCCTCATCACGCAACCTTGCCACCTGAGGGATTTGTCTGGATAATGTCCATTACACTTCCTCTGTGGTCAGTATATTCTTTCTCAGATTCGGTCACCAAGACTGTGCACAATACTCCAGGTACAGTCTCACCAACACTCTGTGAAATGCTTCAATGTGTCTTTACATCTATATCCTGACTCCCTTAAAGGAAGGCAAACCAAACTTTAAGTTTCCACTTACATATATTCCTCCAAATACCCTTCACATCATGCGTGAGTTCTTATAGAAAGCCTTCTGATAATCTAAAATCTGTACCAATTCTACAGGATCCCCATTATCTATGCTGTAAGAATCAACTTCAAACAATTCCAAAGTTTTTCAAGTATGATTTCCCTTTCAGAAATGCATACTGAGTCTCTCAAATTTTGCTGTTAATGTCTAAATAACCAATATCACATCCTAGATAATAGATTCCAACAGTTTCCCGACAAATGTCAAGTTAATTTGTCAGCAGTTCTCCACACTATCTCTTCTTCTCTTTGTAGATGCTTGGATCCCTACCATTCATCTATTGTGCTTGGATCACGTTTACTAATGTGCATTTATCGACACCAGCTTCCAGACTCTGCAGAATGCACAGGAAAATAGAACGCAGTTATCGACATTGCAATCAATGCTTTTATTTGTGATTTAATTCTGAAGATTTTGGTATGAAGTATATCTGGTTTGTCAAGCTTAGCAATGCTCAATCCAGCTGCATGTTCAATATTGTCTTGTTACTGATATGAATTGACTTTTATGTCTTTACCTCCATAGGTCCGACGCATTCACTTCGTATTTCTGGGTGATTTTCTGGATCTTACTCCATTAAGACAGATGTTAAGTGACTGATCATTTGCTTTGTCATTACCCTGTTATCCACCATAAACTCGTCTCTCCCGATTGCAAATTTCCACATTTGACTGTGTTTTTTTTTCTTTTGAAATATAGATTATAGATTTTTGCAGTCTTTGTGTTCCTGTTTGTTTCCATGCATTTTCGCTTTTTGATTTCCTGATCAGTTTCATGGCCCTCCTTTTCTGGATTGCAATTTTCTGAGAATTCTTAGGATTCCACAATGTCTGGAATTCTTCTGAAGCCACTTCCTGTAATTAATATATTCTTTAATTTGTTATGTTAGTCATCATTAAGTCACTTCCTCACACTTTCGTGTTTTCACCTGAAATAAGTAGACATATCTTTCAGACTATGCAGTATTTCCTCAATCTCCTGGTCCTGACCAGATATATTTAGGAACACTGCAGGAGGACAGAGAAGTAATAGCGGGGGCCGTGGTTGGTACTTTTGTATCATCGGTAGCCAACGGGTGAGGTCCTGGAGGACTGGAGGGTAGCGAATGCTGTGCCTTTATTCAAGAGCTACAGAGAAAAACCTGGGACCTATAGACCAGTAAACCTGACATCTCTAGTAGGTAGGTTTCTTTGAGAAGATTCTGAGAGAGACGATATACATGCATTTGGAAAGGCAGCGTGCGATTATGAACAGTCAGGACGTCTTTGTGCATGAGGGATCATGGCTTAAAAATTCGTGAGAGTGCTTTGGTGAAATGACCAGTAACTTTGACAAGGGCATGGTGGTATACGTAGTGTATGTGGATTTCTAAGGCCTTCAGTAAGGTTCCACATGGTAGGCTGCTCTGGAAGTTTAGATCATATGGAATTGAAGGGGAGCTGGCAAAACAGATCCAAAATTTGCTTGATGTTAGGAAACATAGAGTAATAGTGGAAGCATGCTTGTCGGAATGAAGGCCTGTGATGAGTGGAATGCCTCGGAGTCGGTTCTGGGACTACTACTGTTTGTCTTATGCATGTATATTGTATATGTATTTACAGATAAGTGTCAGTTCTTGCATTTTAGAAAGTCAAATCAAGGTAGGAGTTTCATGGTGAATAACAGGGTCTTAAGGAGTGTATTGAGACAAAGGGACCTTGGCATTCAGGTTCAAGGTTGTCTGAAAGTGGAGTCACAGGTCGATAGGGCAGTGAAAAAGGCATGTGGCACACTGGCCTTCATCAGTCAGAGTAATGAGTATCGATATTAGGGAGTTACGTTGCAGTTATACAGGATGATGGTGAGGCAATACTGGTTGTGTTATGTTCAGTGTTGTTCACTTTGCGATAGGAAGGATGTTCTTAAACTGGAAATAATGCCGAAGAAATTTGCAATGATGATGCCCGGACTCAATGGTCTGAGATATAGTGAGAGGTTGGGCAAGCTCGGAGTTTTTGCTTTAGAGTGTACGAGACTGAGGGGGATCTGATAGAAGTGTATAGGATCATGGGAAGCATGGATAGAGTGAATGCACTCAGTTTTTTTTTTCACAGGATTGAGCAACCCACGGACTAGAGGGCATCAATTTAAGATCCGAGGGGAAAGACTAAAAGGGTACCTGAGGGGCAATTTCTTTTACACACAGGGTGGTATACACATGGAATGAGCTGCCAGCAGAAGTGGTTGAGGGAGGTACATTCACAAAATTTAAAATGCATTTGGACAAATACATGGAGAGTAAAGAATAAGAAGGATATGGGGCAAGGGCAGGGAAATGGAGTTAATGTGAATCGACATTTTGTTTGGAATGGACCAGTGTGGGCTGAAGGGCCTTTCTCCGAGCTGTCGGACGCTATGACTCTCACAATCATTGCTTCTCCCATTGAATGTTATATTATACTTCCCCAATTCATTGGAGCGTACTTGACCCTCTAGCCTCCGGGCTTCCATGTTGTTTGACCAGAATGTTCAAACATTCGATATTGTATTCAGACGCCGTGTAAAAATGCAACATATTGATGTCACTATTCCTCCAAAGCTGCTTCATAGCAAATTATTACTTAGTCCTCCTGACAACACAACACCAAATCTGAAATAACCTGCTCTCTAGTTTGGTTCACAACATACTGTTCAACCTACCTAATACACACCTACGGAAGTTTTTCTTCACAGCATTAGTAGTCACTGCAGTTTCGGTGCAACTTGAGACCATCCATTATTACTGCAGCACCCACGATTATTTGTTACTCATTCACAGGATGAGGGCGTCGCTGGATAACCAGTATTTATTGCCCATGCCTGAGGGCAGTTAAGAGTCAGCAGCTTTGTCTTGAGTCTGGAGTCACATGCAGGCCACACCAGGTAAGGACAGCAGTATCCTTCCCTCAAGGACATCAGTGAACCAGATGAGTTTTTCCAACAATCGACAATGTATTCCTGGTCATCATAAACCCTTGATTCCAGATAAATATTGAATTCAAATTCCACCATAGCAGGATTTGAATTAATGTCCCCAGAATATTACCTGGGTCTCTGGGTTAAGAGCCCAGCGATAATATCACTGTGTCATTGCTCCCCCTTGCATATACTTGCATACCTAATTTCCAGAGCATATTGTAAAGTATTTACGTGACAGATTTGGTTTTGATATATAACACACGAATGTTTGCTTCACCTTGCGATTTGTAAGATCCACCCAAACTGATTCTGTGGGAAGTGATGGAAAGGGTCTGTGGCGTTATTGCTGATAGACTTGGACAAGACGTTCAGGGAGACTCACCTCAACTCTGAGATAATCTGAAGAATTGGTCAGCAATACAGGACAAGCATCAATATTCTTTCCCCCCACTTTGCCAGGATAAGTGTCACCATATTCTCTCTCCTCCCTCGCACTCACTGTATACCTGTTATAGCACCTACCCCCGAACAAGGCTCACACTCTATCTCCAAATAAGGCTCAACCACGACCACACTCACTGCTGAATTCAGCACCTTCCTTCCCTCACTTTTTCTGTCACTGACGCAATAGCCCCGCACACTAATACCACTGCATGGATACAACACTGTGATCAGACAACCTCCGGACATCTCACCCTTCCCCCTTCCCCTATACCAGCATTAACAGCAGGGACACCCACTCCCACCCTCACTCCGTCCCTCCTCTTCTTCCATTCCAGGAGAAACATCCTGGAATAGGACATAAAAGGCCAAGGTGTTAGAGTGCCCGATATCCGTTCCCTCACCCTCTACATCGACATGTCGGGAGGATCCTGGAATGAGCCAGAGAGGACCAGGACACCTTGTGTGGAGATTCTGAAACATCGACGTCCCACCAACCAAGTAAGCAGCAATGTACAGTAAAGAGCAATTCTCAATTTAAACTCGCTGGCATTTCCAATCTCATCTCTCTCACTTTTCAGGCTTAGTTAAAAGCATTAATGAAAGACTAAAAATAAAAACAATGTTTATTCTCTTCAGTAAAAATGTTAAAAAGAAAAAAATAAACGATATAAGTACATTACGAAAAATCTAAAACATGACGTTCATTCAAAATTATGGGCAATCCTCGTAAATACTCGACATAATTTCTCTCACTAAATCTTCTTACGAGTGTTTGTATTCTAGCATCTGTTTCTTTAATTTCAACGGAATATCGTGCCCTGCTATCAGATGCTCATAGTAAATGTCCCTTCCTCTCTGAACTTTGCGTAAACTGTCAATATATTTCCAAATAACTGGATGTTCCACATCAAATTCGCTTTGTCATCTCCTGTGGGCAGCTTCTGCATTATTGTTTGTTTTGTCCTCATTGTTTAAAGTTCTTTCATATAAATTCCACATTCCAAATGGAAAAAAGCGGTGAACGCCGACCATTTCCTCTGTGTGAGCTTCTACCTCCATAGTTATCCTCGAACCAGTCCAGCAGCGGCTGCAGTTCATCTGGAAGCGCATCAGACAAATGTTCAATAGCTTCAGGAATGTTTTCAATGTGAATAAATGCAAGGCCAATTATCATTTTAGCTCTGAAAGGAAACTCTGAGTCAATGTTATACTTACTCAAGTGTCTTTTTAACATTTTTACTGAAGGGAATAAACATTATTTTTATTTTTATTGCTTTGATTAATACTTTTATCGAAGCCTGAAAAGTAATAAATATGAGCTGCGCTGAAATGGGTCTGCACCTAAATGGGTCTTCGGCAAAATGGGCTGCACCAAACAGGCCGCACCAAACAGAATGAAGTATACAGTAAATTACACAGCACAGGGGGACGTCATATAATCATCCCAGGCTGTTGTGCAGAAGCAGGGGCGCCCTGGGGAGCTGTCAGGAAATGCAGAGGAGAGATCATTATTCATTTTGTGTTTGAAAAGCTGTAACGAGTGGAATTCTTCAGGGATCTGTATGAGATCATCAACAAATTGCAATCTATTCTAATGAACCGGATGAAGGAGATGGAGCTCAGTTTGCTCATGCACCAGGATAGTCATTCAATAAGATGTCAAATGGAGACAGAGCGTCTGCAATGGGATACAGACAGGGGGAGGGCAGGGCGTCTGCAATGGGATACAGACAGGGGGAGGGCAGGGCGTCTGCAATGGGATACAGACAGGGGGAGGGCAGGGCGTCTGCAATGGGATACAGACGGTGGAGGGCAGAGCTTCTGCAATGGGATACAGACAGGGGAGGTCAGAGCGTCTGCAATGGGATACAGACAGGGGGAGGGCAGGGCGTCTGCAATGGGATACAGACAGGGGACGGCAGAGCGTCTGCAATGGGATGCAGACGGGGGAGGGCAGGGCGTCTGCAATGGACTATAGACAGGTGAAGGACTGATCACCTGCAATTGGATACAGACGGAGGGAGGGCCGAACGTCTGCAATGGGATACAGACAAGGGAGATCAGAGCGTCTGCAATGGGATACAGACAGGGGGAGGGAAGAGCGTCTGCAATGAGATACAGACAGGGGGAGGGAAGAGCGTCTGCAATGAGATACAGACAGGGGAGGCAGAGCGTCTGCTATGGGATACAGACAGCGGGAGGGCAAAGCATCGACAATGCGATACTGATGGGTGAGGGCAGAGGGTCTGCTATTGGATCCAGACGGGGAGGCAGATCATCGGCAATGGGATACAGATGGAGGAGGGCAGTGTTTCTGCAATGGGACACAGTGGGAGTGCAGAACGTCTGCAATGGGACACAGACTGGGGGAGGACACAGCAACAAGCAATGTCATACAGACAGAGGATGGCTGTGAGCAAAGTTTCTGTAAAAATAAACAGTACAATATACATGTGATGGAAACTTTCTGTTTTGTGGAAAACACGAAACAGCAGAAATTTATTTCAATGCAAGGAGAATGCAGAACTCAGTGTTACAGAGGGATTTGTGTGTCTTAGTACATGAATCACATCAAATTAACCTGAAGATGTAGCAAGTGATTTGGAAGGTAAATGTCATGATCCTGTTTCGTGCAAGGGATGTTGGGTATGATCTTAGCGATGTTTTCTAAATCAGTACAGGGCATTGTTGAGATTACATCTGTTGTTTTATGTGTCATTATAACTGCTTAAACTGGAAAAAAAAAACAAAATTGCTTTCAAAACATTTCAAATATGTTTCTCTTTACTCATTCTTGGGATGAAGGCATTACGTTGTGAAGAATTAACAGTTCGGCCTGAGAATGAGGGATGTTTTATTGACCATATAAGACCTTGAGAAGAGTGTAGTTGGTGAATACCGGATGGATATTTTTTCTTGTGTGGGAGAATAAAACTGGGGAAATACTTTAAGAATAAGTCAGGTTCAAAGGAAAGGTCATTGGACCGAAAAATTGAACTCTGAATTCTGTTCCTACATGCTGACAGACAAGCTGAGCTTTTCCAGCAATTACTGTATATGTTTAAGAATATTCATTTTAACACAGATATTGTGAAGTCATGAAACGCTTACTTTTACATTATGCAAGCACATATTAACACATCTTCAAAACAATTATGACCATTTATTGTCGAGAATGTGATGGAGTCAAATAGTTCGGACAATGTTCAAGAAGAGCTCACAGAGTCCAGTGTGGGACTGATAACGTGACTGATTTAACTTACGGATGAAAAATGTAGCCTATCTGTGGAGAAACATTCTATTGCTCCCTTTCTGTTTCGCTATCGCTCATCACAGCAATGTGTGGGAGTGATCAAAAGCCCAGTCGTCTTTTCCACTAATGGAGGATTCCTGATGAGGATTCATTGGAATCTCCCCATTGCCTGAAGCAAAACAATTCAGCCAAATTCAACTGTTTCATGAAGAAATCACATTGCCAGAAGGCTGTGCAAGCAGAATAACGACAGAAGTAATTATCCAACCCGATAGTGAGGAGAACAGACAGGAGATTCTGTGGCTGCAAATGGGAATCCGGAATGGTATGTAGCCTCCCACATGCCAGGGTCCAGGATGTCTCAGAGCGGCTGCAGAACGTTCTCACCGGGGGTGGGGTGGGTGTTGGGGGTGGTGGGGATTGAAGCAGCCAGAAGTCATTGTGCACATTGGCACAAAGGACAGAGTGACGCAGGTAGAAATAGTGATGACATCCTGCAGAGTGATTGGAGAGAGCTAGGGAAAAGGATAAAAGACAGTGGTAATATCCAGTTTACTTCCAGTTCTCCGTGCTAGTGAGAATAAGAATAGGAGGATATGGCAGATGAAAGGGTGGCTAAAGAATTGGTGCAGGGGCAGAGATCTTTGGATTACTGGGATCTTTTATTGTGCAACGTGGCGTGTTCAGGAAGGACGGGTTGTACCTGAGCTGGAAGGGGACCAATATCCTGGCAGGCAGGTTTGCAACTGCTGCAAGGGAGGGTTTCAACTAGATTGGCTGGTGTTGGGGAGTGGTGGGATCCTCAACAGCAGAGAGGCAGGTGCGAGGCTGGAAGGAGATACAGTAATCAGAAACAGTAAAATGAAGAGACAGGTCAGGCTAGACAACGACAGGGAGCAAGGAATGCCTGTTGGATTAAATTGCAACTATTTCAATGCAAGATGGCTGACAGGTAAGGCCGATGAACTCAGGGCATGGATTGGTGCGTGGGACTGGGATATTATAACCATTACAGAAACATGGCTAAGGGAGAGAAACACCGGCAGCTTAATGCAGGACGGTACAGCTGCTTTATGCGGGAGAGAGATGGTGGAAAGAGGGGACGGGGAGTTTCATTTTTGATTAAGGCGAGTATCACAGCAGTAAACAGACATAAAATATCTGATGGATCATCATGTGAGGAATTGTCTGGAGAGCTAATAAATAAGAAGGGAATGGTGATAGGATTTGGATTGTACTATAGGCCCCCAAATAGTAAACGAGGAATTAGGGGAACAAAAATATGTAGGCAGACTGGGGAGACTTGCAAGGCCAATAGGATTGCATTAGTAGGAGATTTTAATTTTCCTAACATAGACTGGGAATGACAGAGAATTAAGGACTGAGATGGGGTGTATTTATTAAGTGTGTTCAGAATAGTTTCCTCAAGCAGTATGTAGAGAGTGCAACTCGGGAAGGGACGAAACTTGACCTATTCTAAGATCTAGGGCAGGGCAGGTGACTGAGGTGACAGTGGGGGAGCACTCTGTGACCAGTGACCACAGTTCTATTAATTTTTAAACAGTTATGGAGAAGGACAAAACTGCTCCACATGTTCAAGTTCAAACTTGGGGCAAGGCGAATTTTGATGGAATTAGACAGGAGCTCGTAGGGGTTGGTTGGAGGAGTTTGTTTGCAGGCGAAGGGACCTCCTGCAAGTGGGAGGCCTTTAAAAGTGATATGTCTACAGTTCAAGGTCTATATGTTACTGTGAGGGTAAAAGGCAATGTTGGTAGGAAGAGGGACCCTCGGATGTCAGGAGATATTGAGGCTTTGACCAGCAAAAAGGAGGCGTGGCTCAGGTCCAGGCAGCTGGGATCGAGGGAGTACCAGGAGGTGTACAGGAGATACAGTAGTTTACTGAAGAAGGAAATCAGGAGGGCGAAAAGGGGGCACAAGATCGCTTTGGCTGAGAATATTAGGGTGAATCAAAGAGGTTCATTAAGTATGTTAAAGTAAAAAGAATAACTAAATGAGAATATGACCCCTCAAAGTCCAAAATGGACATGCATGTCTAGAACCGTAGATTTGTGAGATTCTCAATGAATATTTCTCCTGTCTTTACCGTGGAGAAATACATGAAGACTTGGGAGGTTAACAAAGGTCGTAGTGTTATCTTGGGGTGAGTCAATATCATGGGAGAGGACGTGTTGGATGCATTAAAATGTATGAAGGTGGAAAAATCTCCTGGTCCTAAACAGATGCATCCAAGAACACTGCAAGTGGCTACAGAACAACCTACGGGGACCCTGGTTGATATTTTTGTATCATCGTTAGCTACAGTTTAGGTTCCAGAATATTGGAGATTAGCAAATGTTGTGCCATTATTCAAGAAGGGAAGCATAGAAAAATCTGGGATCGATAGACCAGGAAGTCTAGCATTTGTAGTACGTAGGTTACTTGAGAAGACTCTGGGGGCTGAGATGTACATGCATTTGGAAAGATAAATTTGTTTAGAAATAGTTTTTTTGACAGATTCCCTACAGTATGGAAACAGGCCGTCTGTCACAACAAGACCACACCGACCCTCCAAACAGTAACCCACCCAGTCCCATTCCCCTACCCTATATTTACCCCTGACGAATGCACATAACACTATGGGTAACTTAGCATGGCCAATTCACCTGACCTTTCCATCTTTGGATTGTGGAATGAAAATGGAGCACCCAGAGGAAACACACACAAACACAGGGAGAATGTGCAAACTCCACTCAGAGAGTCACCCGAAGCTGGAACCAAACCCGGATCCATGGCATTATGAGGCAGCAGTACTAGCCACTGAACCACCATGCTACCCTTGCTTTTTTTCAATACAGTTCAATGACACAGGTACGAAATCTATTCTGCCCTTCACCCATGATGTACGTTCCAATATCACATACCATGGATAATTTATTCTCCACTGAAAGTGTCATCTTATTATTATTTATTAGTTTGATATTATTAATTTTAATAATTATTATTAATAGTTGTTTTTAGACTGGAAAGATTGCATGGCTTTGTGAGTGGGAGATCATGCCTCTTAAATTTGTTTGAGTTCATTGCTGAAGTGACCAGGAATGTTGATGAGGGAGGGGCGGTAGACTGTGTGGTTTTCAGTAAGGCCTTTGACAAGGTTGCCATTGATAGGTTGGTCTGGAAAGTTAGAATCTCATGGAATCCAGAGAGAGCTGGCAAATTGGACACACAATTGGCTTGATGGTAGTAAGCAGAGGGTAATAGTGGAAGAATGCTCTCGGACTGGAGGTCTGTGACACATGAAGTGCCTCAGGGGTCGCTGCTGGGCCCGTTGCTGTTGTTATCTGTATCAATGATATTCTTGCGAATGTACAAGGTACAAGGCATGGTTAGGAAACTTGAAGATGGCACTAAAATAGGTGTTATCGTGGCCAGTGAGGAAGTATATCAGAGATTGCAGCAGGACTTTGATCAAACTGGAGAAGTGAGCCGAGGAATATTTAGGCAACGTTAGATCAAGGTAGGAGTTTGATGATGATTGGGAGGACCTTAACGAGTGTAGTTGAGCAGAGGGACCATGGAGTTTAGGTCCACCGTTCTCTGAAAGTGGGGTCATAGTTAGACATGGCAATGAAGAAGGCTTTTGCCACACTAGCAAGCATCGGTCAGGACATGGAGGAGAGCAGTTGGGAAGTTACGTTGCAGTTATACAGGATGTTGGTGAGGCTGCACTTGTAGTGCTGTGTTCAGTTTTAGTCACATTGCGATCTGAACGATGTTTTTAATTTGGAATGTGTGCAGACGAAATTTACAAAACTATTGCCAGGTCTCAACAGTATGAATTATAGGGAGAGGTTGGACAAGCGAGGACTTTTTTCTTGAGAGCACAGGAGAGTGGTCTTATAGTAGTTTACATGGATAGGGAGAATGGACCCAGCCTTTTTTTCCTAGAGTTGGGGAATCGAGGAGGGGAGAGCATCAGTTTAAGGTCAGAAGGGAAAGAATAAAAGGGAAACTGCTGGAAACTGTTTTTCACAGAGAGTGGTACACAAAGGGAATGGGCTGCCAACGGAAGTGGTTGAAGCATTTATATTAACGATATTTAAATGGGATTTGGGCAAGTACATGGACAGGAAAGGTCGAGAATGCTATGGGCCAAGTGCTAGGAAATGAGTTTAGTGTGGTTTGATATTTGGGTCAGCATGGACGAGTTTGGGCCAAAGGGCCTCTCTGCCTCTCTCCATGCTGTAAGACTTGATGACTCTACAAATAGGATAGCATTTGGGTCAAACTCTCATTTTTCCTTAGGTCATAAGTTCGAATCATATTTGGACAATGTTATTTCAAGTTAACTTTGCAGATATTTTGCTTTTCAGTTTGTTATCGACAATACGTATGTGTGTGCGTGTGTGTGTGTGCGTGTGTGTGCGTGTGTCTGTGTGTGTATGTGCGTGTGTGTGTGTCTGTGTGTGTGTCTGTGTGTGTGTGTGCGTGTGTGTGTTTCTCAGTATTTTTCAAAGGGAAATATCACTGTACATATTTCCAATATCCTCTCGTCATTCCTCTTTCCTATGTTTTGGTCATAGACATGTTGTTTTAGTAGATTAAAGAAATCTGCCTGACTTGTTCCTAACACTGACCCTGACACACTCTGAGAACTATATCATTGGCCATATCACCAACATAGTTATAAGTATTTTTTGTGGGTAATGGAGGAGTGGGGCTAGAAAAGGGAGAAGTGAGCCAAAAGAACACAGGGAAATATCGACTCATTCAGCCAACGTCAGAGACGAGGAGTTCCTTGGAGGGGATTCTGAGGGATAGAATTTGCATTTATTTAGAAAGACAAGGAATGATTAGCGATAGTCAATATGGATTTGTGTGGTGGAAATCATGTCTAATTAATGTGATTGAGTATTATGAAGAGGTGACAAAGAAGTTTGAAGAATATACTTTCGTGCACATTGTTTGCACAGACTTCAGCAAGGCATTTAATAAGGTTTCCCATCGTAGACAGATTACTAAAATTAGGTTATATGTAATCTAGTAAAAGCTAGCCAATTGGATACAAAATTGGATTGAAGGTAATATACTGTTTTCCAGACTGAAGACCTGTGACCAGCTATGTTCTGAAAGAATCAATGCTGAGCTCGCTGCTTTTCATCATGGATATAAACAACTTTGATATGATTATCGGAGGCATGGTTAGTAAGTTTATAGATAACATCACCAAATTGGTTCAGTGGACAGTGAAGAAGATTATCTCAGAATATAACGTGATCCTTGATCTCAATGAGCCAAGGACTGGCAGATGGAGTTTAGTTTAGATATTGTAAGGTTTTACATTTTGGTAATTTAAAGCGGGGTAGAGCCCTGGGGAATGTTGCTTAACAAAGAGAACTGCGGGTGAAGATTCACAGTTCCTTGTAAGTGGAGTTTAGGTCGGTAGAGTGGTGAGGAACGTGGTTGACATGCTTGCCTTAATCAGTCAGAACATTGAGAATAGGAGTTGGAGTAGCGTGTTGCACTTGTACAGGATGTAGATGAGGCCACTTTAAGAAAACTGCGTCCATACCAGTTGACTCTATTAAAGGATGGATGTTGTTAAACTTAAAAGTGTGCAGAAAAGATTTACAAGGATTTTCTGGACCCTGAGGGTTTGAGCTACAGGGAGATGAGAAACAGGGAGATGAGAAACTTTTCCCCCTGGACTGTCAGAGGTTGAATGGTGACATGACAGAGGTTTTAAAAAGTCCTGAGTGGGATGGATAGTCTGAATGGGCAAATCTTTTTTCCAGAGTAGGTGCTTTCAGAACTAGACGGCATAGGGTGATGATGACAGGGCAAAGACTAAGAAGGGACCTGAGGGGAAACCTTTTCATACAGAGGCTGGTGGGTGTACTGTCAGAGGAAGTGGTGAAAGCGGGTACAATTACACGTTTAAAATGTAACAGGATAGGTACATAAATAGGAATAGATCATGGGATGTGGGCCAAATGCTGGCAAGTGGGACGAGATCTGATTAAGATGCCTGATTGACGTGGACAAATTGGACAAAAGGATTTGTTTCCACGCTGTATGATTCTCTTATTCTCACAGCGGGATGAGGAAGAATTCTAAAAGGGCCATTCGAAAGGGAATTCTCTTTCCCGGAAGTTTATGGTGCCTCTCTGATTACAAGTATTCACAGTTGAGTTAGTTAAATATTTGACAGAAAAGTGAGTCACGGATAATGGGACACAGACAGGACGATCAGGCTGAGACCACAACCTGAACAGCCACAATTTTAATGCCTGGTGGAGAAGGCTCAAATTCTCTAATGACACACTCCTGCTCCTCAGTCCCATGTTTCTGTGTCCAATCCAACCCCTCTAACCTGCTGGACAGGAGCAGTTAGAGTCCACTTATTGTTATAGCATGGTGCACAGAAATAGAGGAAACAATTCGGTCCCTCAAGACTGTCCCACTCGGTTTGGGAGATATGGAAAATGTAATTGGAAGACCCAGGCTGGATATGGAAGAGGTTGCTCATTTCTATTTACAGGGCTTTCCCTCTCTGTATCTTGTGCTTCATTTGTTGATGATGTTGTAGAGCCAGATTCACTGTGAATACAGCCCCCAAATCTCAGCCAGTGATGGCTCACAAAATCCACAGGTCTCCCTGATTGCAACATCCCATAAAAAACCTTCCAGGAAAATAACACCTACTAACTTTCCAATAACAGAATGGGAGAACATCAGGAACAGGGGCAGGTCATTCCCATCCCAAGCCTGCCTTGCCCTTCACTAAGATCAAGGCTGACCTGCCCAAGTCTCAAATCTTCCTCAATGTCCAAGTCTTCTTGAACACTTCCATAGAACACAGAACCAGGAACAGTACTGATTTGGAGATGCTGGTGTTGGACTGGGGTGTACAAAGTTAGAAATCACATAGCACCAGGTTATAGTCCAACAGGTTTCATTGGAAGCACACTAGGTTTTGGAGCATCGCTCCTTCATCAGGTGATAGTCGAGGGCTCGATCGTAACACAGAATTTATAGCAAAAATTTACAGTGTGATGTAACTGAAATTATACAGAGAAAAATTGATTGTCTGTTAAGCCTTTCATTTGTTAGAATACCATGATAGTTTCACTTCTTTCATGTGTAAATCACAAACATTTTTTGAAAAAAAAGTTGCATTCTCAGGTGAGCTGTGAACAATGGTGATAGCTAGACAAAATGTTGAAGGTGTTGGCCCCCTGTGTTATCTGACTATGCCATGATGTTTAGATTGATTCTAATCTAAAAAGTGAGATAAGAAGTTTTACGTCAATTCATGCAGTTTTTGAACTCAGAGTTCTACATGAATGCATGCAGTTCGGACCTTCATCACTCGACGTTGTGCCATTTATCCTACTCTAAGATCAGACTAACCTACATGCTTCCATTCACTTTGTTCCATGTGCCTAACCAAGAGTCTCTTAAGTTTCCCTCACGTATTTGACTCTACTACCACTGATGGTAGTGCATTCGACACACCCACCACTCTCTGTGTAAAGAATCTACCTCTGATATCTCCCCTAAAACTTCCTCCAATTACCTTAAAATTATACCACCAAGTGATAGACATTTCTGCCATGGGAAAATATCTCTGGCTATTCACTCTCTCTGCCTCTCGTCATCTTGTACACCTCTATCAAGTTACCTCTCATCTATTTTTCCTCCAATGAGAAATGCCCTAGCTCCCTCCCGGTTTCTTCGTAAGACCTGCCCTCCAGTCCAGGCTGCATCCTGGTAAATCTCTTCTTTACACACTCGAAAGCTTCATTATCCTTCCTATAATGAGGAGACCAGAACTGAACACAATATTCCCTATGCGGTCTGAGCAGGCCTCTATCGAGCTGCAGCATAACCTCGCGGCTCTTAAACTCAATCCCCCTGCAGCTGAAAGCCAACACACCATACACCTTCTTAACAACCCGATCAACTTGGGTGGCAACTTTGAGGGATCTGTGGACACGGACACCAGGATCCCTCTGTTTCTCCACACTGCCAAGAATCCTGCCTTTCACCATGTATTCTGCATTCACATTCGAGCTTGCAAGGTGAATTACTTCAGTTTGAACTCCATGTGCCACTTCTCAGCCCACCTCTTCATCCTGTCGATGTCCCATTGCAACCTACAATAGCCCTCCATATGCTGTATCACTCCAACCACCTTTGTGTAATCGGCAAAATTACTAGCCCACTCTTCAACACCCATATCCAAGTCATTTTTGAAAATAACAGAGAGCAGGGGTCACTGAACTGATCCCAGCGGGACACCACTGGTCCCTTTCAGTGATCTAGCTCCCCTAACTCTCTGTATAAGAGAATTCCTGACATTCACTACCCTCTGTTTGAAGAAAACCTTCTCTGCTCCTCCACCATTACCTATTGATATGAACAAAAGAGGTAACGCAGTGGCTCAGGTAAGAGAGAATGACCCTGAACTCAAGGATGGATTTGACTAAGGATGACATCAAGGAGCCTGCACAAAATCACACTTAATGAGAATTAATTATGACCTCTACACTGTTTGGAGTCATTCACGGCACAAGGGAAGATGATTATCATTGGTGGGCATCAATCATCTTAGCCGTGGTGCACATCTGCAGGAGATCCTCAGCGTAGCTTCCTCAGCCCGGGCATCTCCAGTTTGTCATCATAGAATCCCTACAGTGTGGAAGGAGTATATTCAACCCATTGAGCCAAACTGAGCAGATTAGATTCCCTACAATGTGGAAACAGGCACTTCGGCCCAACCAGTCCACACCGACCCTCCGAAGAGTAACCCACCCAAACACATTTCCGTCGGACTAATGCACCTAACGTGATGGAAAATTTAGTATGGCCAATTCACCTGGTGTGCATATCTTCGGACTGTGGGAGGAAAACGGAGCACATGGAGGAAACTCATGCAGAGAATTGGGGAATGTGCAAACTCCACACAGACAGTTGCCCAAGGCTCGAATCGAAACTGGGACCCTGGTGCTGTGAGGCAGCAGTGTTAGCTACTGAGCCACCGTGCCAGCAGAAGAGGCGGCATTCACTGAATTCTACAAAATTTTCAGGATAAGTTGTCCCTCTTCAGCTCTTGAAACAGGCTGTGACCATGTGCAACAAGACTTGGTCAACATTCAAGATCGTGCTGTTAAAGTCTGGGTAACGTTTATGTAACAGCGCAGTACATTTCCACAGTGAAAGGAGGAGTTCATTCAGCAGCTCCATCTGGTTTCAAAAGAATGTGGTGAAGCCATTCATCCCATCAAAACTATTGGGCAAAAAGAGGGATACGCTATTCAGTCCCTCCTGCCTGTAGCACAGGACGTCAGGGAGTCTGTTTTCTCCCACATGTAACGTACATGGGAACAGAAAGAACCATTTCACACCCGGACTCACTTACAAAGGAACAGGAAGAGGTTATTCAGCTTGTCAAACCACTAACACAGGAACAGGAAAATGTCAGAGATGTTCCAACTTCACAAACAAATGGAGCTGGGGCTGCACAGACAGACTGCTCCAAATTGATCCGTATGACCTAATTACTCATGGTACATATGTGTTACTTTAACATGGTTTTCTGGCAGTCGGAATGAAGACAACATTTTTTAGCCATTTTCCAATTTACCTTCCATCTCCAAGAAGGCAGACCCATGGTCTCCGTGGAGGTCAGAAGCCATTGGGAAATAACTAACTGTTTCAGAATGATGGTATTTTGGCTGCTGGCAGGATTGTGTACAAAGTGACATTCAATGCAGTGTCACACAATAACTGCATTAAAGTGTTCAGAGTTCATTCAGAGCCTGTACCTCGTTGTCAATCGACGTGAGGGTTCTGCAGATGCATGTAAACTGTCGTGAATCATACATCCAACGAAAGGAATGACATTTTCACCCCATTCAGCTGTCTGGGACATAATGAGTTTCTGGCCATACCCATCAAACTTCCACTTCTTATTCTCTCACGGCGCTACAGATTAAACACATAGTTACTGCACTCTCTCCTCATGGAAACATCATGCCAGTATTTAGTCTGGTCAAACTACATTGCACTCTATCAGTGACAGAGCGATCATTGTTTATAAAGCAGACCAAATCTTTACACAATGTACCAACTACTCTCTCAACAAAACACGATCAGTGGGAAAGATATTCTAACATTTGTACTTCAATGATTTTTCATGAAGACCCACACATCATTTACTTCCTGTCCTGTATGAATTCTGTCAGTGACTTATGACCAAGGACATACAGGTCCTTTTCAACAAAAGCACTCGCCAGGTGGAAGATGAGGTGCTCTTCCTCCAGCAGGAACCCTCCAACCACAAGGGATGAATTCAGATTTCTCCAGCTTCCTCATTTCCCCTCACCCCACCTTGTCTCAATCCCAACCCTCTCAATCAGCATCACCTTCCTGACATGCAATTTTCTTGCTGACCTTTCCGTCCTCACACCCTCTCCGGCCTATCACCGTCACCTTAACCTCTTTCCACCTATCGCATTTCCAACGCCCCTCCCCCAAGTCCCTCCTCCCTGCCTTTTATCTTAGCCTGGTTGGCACACTTTCCTCATTCCTGAAGAAGGGCTCATGCCCAAAACGTCGATTCTCCTGATCTTTGGATGCTGCCTTACCTGCTATGCTTTTCCAGCAATACATTTTTCAGCTCCTCAGTTTCTCTTCCTGGCTGAGAAAGCTCTTATATCTCCACACAGTCACACAGTAACAGTTCCTCTCTCCAAAGAAGCAGTTGACAATGGAACATTACGTTTCTCAATATATCAGAGACTATCAGTATTGCTGATGGAGTTGATCACCACACTCAGAGACGAGAGATAGAGGGAACATAACTCACGGTAAGCAGGGACATCCCGTAATAAATATGATATTCAGGAATATGTGAAAAGGGGAAATGGTAGAATAACTTCCCATTCTGTTTTCCTTCCAGTCCATCATCAGCAATCCTTTTGTTTGCTTTTCCTTTCTCTCTCTCTCTCCATCTCTCTCTCTTTCACTCTCAGTTTCTCTCTCTTGCTGGACATCATCCACTCAACACAAACCTCCCGCTCACCCTACCATCCATCCCTGATATAATAATATTATTTCGCAGTTGCATTCAGATTTGATAGGTTCACTGAACTCGAAACGTTATTTGTTTTTTTTTCCGACACACTGCCATAACTGCTGAGATTTTCCAACATTCTTTCAAACTGTGGAGAATTTTATTTCAGATCGCCAGCATCCACATTTTCTTGTTGTTGTTGTTTCGCGGGATGCCAGCATCACTGGCAAGGACAGTATTTGTTGTCCATCCTAACTGTCCTTGACAATGGGGCCATTTGTCAAGGCAATATGGAGGCAACCACATTGTTGTGGATCTGAGGTGACACTTAGTTCAGACAGGGCAAAGTGTTAGGTTTCTTTATCAAAGGTTATCAACAAAATAAGAAAGAAATCCTGATGTTTTATGATTGCCATGAGTGAAATTAGGCTTCATTCCTATTTTTGATATTGGAATTTAAATTTAGTCATCGGCTGTGATAGGATTTCAGACAATGCGTTTAGAGTCATGACCTGTGCCTCTGAATTACACAGTCAGTGACATTATTACTCTGTTTAAGAGTTCCTGTTGTGAAGTAACTGTAGAGACAAGAACAAGTTTGTGGTCAAACTCTTTGTAACTGGAAGAGTGGTCAGAAGAGAACTGGAGCCATAAAATCTGTCGTTAACGAAGGGGTAGATGATGGCGAAGTCAGCAACAGAACTCAGGCAAATCTGGAGATTGGGGATATTAAGAAGCAGGTTTGATGACAGAGAGAATATGGAGATATAAAACAGTTCACGCTAAATGGAGACTCAAGGTTCCGAACAGTCTTTTACCTTCTCAGATGTTTATGACTAAGTAGTTTGGAAATCCATGAGAAGAAAGTGGCGTTTGTGACTGAAAGTTTCTGTATTTGTAAAATATAATCGACCAGCATAGCAATAACATTCAGCATCATTTATAGAATTGACAGAGATAGACTTACCAGGAACACCAATAATAGCGAGGCTGGGATAGTACCCAGCTTGAATAGTCATCAGTACGGCTTCTATCCGCAACTCTAACCATGTCCAATCCTGAGAAAGCCAATAAAGACCATCGGATAAACTCCTGTTCATTGTTGTAACATTCCAGTCTAATGTTCTCAGAATCTGATCCATTGTTGGAACATTCCAGTCTAATGGTCTCAGATTCGTATCCATTGTTGGAACATTCCAGTCTAATGGTCTCAAATTAAAATCCATTGTTGGACCATTCTAATGTTCTCAGATTCTGATCCATTGTTGGAACATTCCAGTCTAATGGTCTCAGATTCGTATCCATTGTTGGAACATTCCAATCTAATGTTCTCAAATTAAAATCCATTGTTGGACCATTCTAATGTTCTCAGATTCTGATCTCTCTCTCGTTCTCTGTAGCTGCTGATCCCAATCTTGTTGAGGTTGACTCTGCCCCGAATACTTTGGCATAACAAGGTTAAAGAAGTCCCTAATTATGTAAGAGGGAAATCCTCCAGTGACCCAGTTAGGTCCAGGAAGACTGATATTAATCACAGTCACTGAACAAACAGCTCCAGTTAACCCATTTCACGGCAACTCTGATATATCACAATAATACTTGGTGTGGCTGGGATTTTGATATCGCTGATTATTGGGCTCATGGCACATCTCCAGTTGTAAACATAGAGATGAGGGAGAGACATAATTCTTTCTCTTCACAAGCTTGATGATTCTGCTATGTTTTGGCAGTATAGGAATTTCTGGGCTCCCGAGGCCGTCTGTGTCTGATCACCAGGCCTGCTGCATCTTTTCGTTTTAATTATTAATGTTTAACTTTGACTTTTGTCTGTACAGCATTTAACGGCTTATATGGATTTAGGCATTTTTGAGAGACACCTACAGAGCCATAGACGGTGTAGTTGCAGTCCATTCCTTGTGTTCTTGCAGCTGCAGCCTGGTCCTATGGAGTGATGGTCAAACTCTCACAGAACCAGGATTCTTAGTTTTACATTTTGCCAGTTATTGCTGGAGTCTCAGCAGGATTGGAAGGCAGTAAATCTCTTCCGGGTGCTACACACTGTCTCTGTGATTTCTCTCGGAACTGTCTTTTGATGTTCTTTCCTCTTGGATTGAAGAACTGCATGTCAGCCAATCTGTTTCCTGCATTTCTTTTTTGACATTTGTGTGCTTATTGGATGATACGATATTGGAGCAGTTACTCTACAGCTGTTAAATAACCTATTATTCTGCTAAGTTTTCCAACAAAATTATGTTATTGCAAGTTCCTCTTCCTTTTGTTGCCTTTTAGCGGTAGTCTTCGGATAAATTGTGTTTTGCTTAATGTCGAATATTTTGACGAAGTAAACTCTTTCTCAAACACAGCATCTCACATTTACTAGCGTAATGGGCCGAGCTGGAAGACTGATAATCATGTCAGGAATTATATCAGATACTCAATCCACCTCTCAGATCCAGCCCGGACACGTATAAGCCCAGATGAGATACCTGCTCAGCATGAAGTACTGCGTAGACCAGGCTAGTGTACTGCTCAGCAATCTGTCCAGGATCGAACACTGTTTAGAGCTCACCAGTTCACGACGTATTGGTCCAACAGTGCATTGATCCATAAACTTGGACTAGATGATCTGTTCAGCACAGGGCGCTGTGCAGAACACACAAAGGCATTGTTTTATACAAACGGATTGGATATCTGTTCAGCATGGGGAGCTGTGCAGCGAATAGCAGTGAATTTATCCATTAACCTGGAGCAGTTACCTTCCCAGCATACACAGCTGTGTAGACCAATCACTGCATTGCTCAGTAACACTGTGTTAGATCACTGCCCAGCATGGGGAAAGTTGCAGCTCATGCTGAAAGTGACAGGATGTGCAGCTTCATATCTCCATTGTGGCATGACACAGGAGTGCTGTGGGTGTGAAACTCACTGCCAGAAGAGATGGCGGGGGAATCAGTTTAAATACCAACAAATGGGAAGAGCTTGCTTAAAAGAGAGGGGGAGATTGAGAGAGAATTTCAAAGAAGGATCTGATGGTAGGTTTAAAATTGTGAAATGAAAACATTTCAATAGCATCTTGCAATATAGCCCACTGTTTCCGTGAATGATGGGTCAGCAGGACATTGGTGTAAGTTAAGATGCTGGAGAGTTTTGGATAAACATTTGTTCTGCAGATTTGTACCTGGGAGTAGGATCAGCAGAATCTTCGACTCATTGGGCTGAATCGAACAATAATTTGTCTCAGTGCCATTTTCCTTGAGTGTGACAGAGGGGTTGTCTGCACGAGGCTGAGCTAGTTTCCTGGTGCTATCTTATCGAACTCACCTCATTAACTATCCACCCCACCCCCATGGTGTCCCTCTCATTCAATACCAGCATGATTATCCCACGCATCATGGCTGGAGGTACACACTATCTCCCCGATGTCCCTGGATATTCAGTGATCCCTGGTACTGCTGACATCATTTAAAGGCCAATGGGCACACGGTTGAGCTTTCCCAGTTTGGAGCTGACCTGCAGGGTTTACCGAGCATGGCAGATAAGGGGAAATTACACCACAGGGGCTTGTCGACAGGGGCACGGAGGTCCCGATGAATAGTCTAGTACAGAAAGGGACTATTTACTTCCCAGACAGAGCCGCACCACGAGACCCACCGAGCATGGTCTGAGCACATCACCCAGCTCAGTGCAGTATCTGCGGTCCAAGAAAAGCCTAGCAATACTAGAATAGCACCTTTCCCGCTCTGTCATGATAAGAGTCACCGTATTCTCTCTACTCTCTCACACTCACTGTATATCTGTTAGCGCCTTCCCCAGAATAAGGCTCCAGCACTCTCACCACTACAATGCAGCACCTTCTCTCTCTCTGTCTCTCTCTCTCTGTCTCTCTCTCTCTCTCTCTCTCTCTCTCTCTCTCTCTCTCACCTGTGCAATATCCCCACATGGTTATAAAATGTTGTAATGAGTACAGTTTCTAGAATTCTCTGGGTGATGTCGTTTGTACGATGTTCCAGATAATTTTCAAAATAATTCAACTTTAGCAAAATGTTCATTCCCCAGTATGTAACACATCAGAGGAAGGAGCAGAGTTTTACTTTTTCGAAATCACTCAGGATGAAAGTGCATCATGAGGCCATCAATCCTCTCAAATATGCTCCACTATTCAGACAAAGGGAGAACCTAAACACTTGAAGACTCACTCTCTTCTTGAAGACAGGCGCCACTTTGGAGTTCTGCCAGTTTTACTGGAACACTCCCGTAATCCCGAGAGTTATTGAATATTTCACACAGTGCCACCAGTCACTCTGTAACCACTTCTATTAAAACCAGCTATAAATTGCTGATCAGCTGTTTACCCTTGGTCTTTTCTGTTTGAGAAAAGCCCTGGTCGTTTTGTTAGAGACAGTGCAAAAACTTTCATCTGACTACAATTTTGTTTATAATATTGAAACTCTTTGTGCCTTCCCCTGAGAAAAAAGATGTAAAATACTGTTTTAAATTCTCTGCCTGTTCCCTGAAACCAGTTCCCCAGTCATATCCTCCAGGTGTCCCACAATTTCTTTCCTGCCTTTCTTCGAAGGGTCACACATACATCATGAACGTTTTTTATTCGATATGGGAAAACTCCCGTGGTTAGTTTCTTTTTCGTATTTCTTGCCAGTTTTGGAATATTTTTCTTTGTATTTTGTTTTATACAATCTGCTTCTGGTTCCAAGAGTAAACTTCCTAAATGTGTCCGACGCTAGAACTCACCAATTTGAATTCTTTAGTTTGTGATTGATTAGTATCCTTCACAGCCTTTGTGCATCATGGGTGGTTCATCTTCACATCTTCATATCATCTTCTTTTTGACCAGAGTCAATAATACCTGGGTGTTATTAAGCTGTACCTGCTTAAATGTTTCCCCACCCCCACACATCTGCTGGCCTTCACCTGTGTCTATTTTCACACTCCGTATTTGACCAGATATATTACATAAATCTGCATTTGAAATACCTGACTCTTTTCAGTCTTTCAGGGCGAACCTGTGTATGTGGCTGAACACATGGAGAGTGACTCCATTCTCTCAGATTTTCTGGCTCTGTGATTTCTGTTCGATGATGCCACATTCCAGTGGGAAGCTTCCTATATTACATCATTTTCTCTCAAACGAGAATCCCCCTCACTCTGATGTACTGAGCCTTCAGCTGTGACTGTCCCGTCTCCCTCACTTCTGCACTCACTCCATCCCCTCCTTCCCAGAACAATGATAGATCTCCCCATGCCCTCACTTCCTACTGCACTAGAATCCACATTCACAGAATCATCCTCCCTCTCCAGCAGGACAGCGCCATCAAATACATCTTCCCCTTCCGTCCAGTGTCAGCATTTTACAAAGACTATTCCTTCTGTGGCACGCTCCATCACCCCGAACACTTTCCTACACCGCCATGGTACCTTCCCATGTAAATGCAGAAGCAGCAACATTTTCCCATTCACCTCTTCCCTCCTCACTGTCCTAGGATCTAAACACACTTTCCAGGTGAAGCAGCATTTCAGTTGTACTCTTTCAATCCAGTTTCCTGTCATTGCTGTTCAAAATGCAGTCTCCTTTACATTAGTGAGCCAAACAGAAACTGCTTTGAGGAACATCTCCACTCTGTCTGTAGGAATGACCCTTTCCTTCCGATTGCTCCCCATTTCAATAACCTACATTTCTGTCAGGATAATGAGAATTCTTTGAGGAGGTAACGACGCGATGAAACAGAGAAAATTACCTATCTGAACTTCCAGAAAGCCTCTGATATGGTATCGCACAGGAGGCTGCAGAGTAAGATAAGGTCCTATGGTGTCAGAGGCCAAGTGCTGGCATGGATAAAAGGTTGGCTCTCTGGCAGGAGGCATAGTGAATAAAATTGTCCCTCTCAGGATAGCAGCCGGTGACTAGCAGTGTTCCACAAGAGTCAGTGTTGTGACCACAACATTTCACTTTCTAGGTTAATGATCTGAGTGGTGGGACAGAAAGCATTCTGGCTACGTTTGCAGATGATACAAAGATAGTTGGAGGGGCATGTAGTATTGAGGAGGCAGGGAGCCTGCAGAAAGATTTCGACAGTTTAGGAGAGTGGGAAAAGCAGTAGCAGATGGAACACAATGTGGGAGAGTGTGAGGTCATGCACTTTGGTGTGAAGAATACAGGCATGGACTATTTACTAAATGGGGAAAAAATCAGAAATCTGAGTAACAAAGGGACTTGGGATTCCAAGTGCCGGATTCACCTTAGATAAACCTATAGGTTGAGTCAGTAATTAAGAAGGCAGATACAATGTTGTAATTCATCTCGAGAGGAGTAGGATATAATGATGGGGATTCTGAGGCTTTCTAAGGCTCTGGTCAGAAGACATTTCCAGTATTTTGTGCCTCATACCTCAGGAAGGATGTGTTAGCCTTGAAGTGTGTCAAGAGAAGATTCAGCAGAAATGAAAAGCTTAACACATGAGGAACGTTGGAGGACCCTGGGTTTATACTCGGTGAAGATTAGAAGAATGAGGGGAGGATCCAATTGAAACTTACAGAATACTTAATGACCTGGATACAGACAAAACTGGCAGGACGTTTGCACTAGCAGGAGGATACAGGCTTAGAGCAAAGGGAAAACCCATTAGAACGGAGATAAGATGAAACGTGTTTAGCCAGAGAGTGGTGAAATTGTGGAATTCCTTATCACAGAAGGCTGTGGAAATCAAATCATTTGGCACCAACGATATAGCCAGGAAAGGGACTGAGGATCTGAAAAGTGACTACAGAGAGTTAGTTTAGAAGCTGAAGAGCAGGACGAGTAGAGAAGTGATCTCAGGTTTGCTACCAGTGCCACGAGCTCGTTAGATGAGGAACAGTCAGCGAATGTAGCTTTAAACGTGGCGGCGAGGCTGGTGCAGGAGGGAGGACTTCAGATACCTCGACCATCGAGATACCTTCTGGGTAAGGTGGGACCTGTATATGAAGGACGGGTTGCACCTGAACTGGAGGGGCACAAATGGCCTGTTTGTGAGGTTTGCTCGTGGGATTCTGGCGGGTTTAAACTAGTTTGGCGGGGGGGGGGGGGGGTGGGTAGGAATAAGACCACATGTCTGAGAGTGGGTGAGGTGCAGCCAGGACAATGACGGGATATATTGAATCTATCAGGAAGGTTTCTCACGCGATGAAACAAAGGGATCGGTTAAAGTGCGTCTGCTTTAATGCAAGGACTGTCCGAAATAAGAGTGACGAACTTCGAGCATGGATCAATACTTGGGGCAACGATGTCGTGGCCATAATGGAGACGTAGGTTTCACAGGGGCAGGGATGGCTGCTTGATTTCCCAGGGGTTAGAATGTTTAAAAGCGTTTCGCCGCAGCACGGTGGCACAATGGCTCGCACTGCTGCCTCACAGCGCCAGAGAACCGGGTTCAATTCCCACGTCAGGGAACTGCCAGTGCGGATTTTGCAAACTTTCCCTGTGGATTTCCTCCGGTGCTCCGGTTTCCTCCCATAATCCAAAGATGTGCAGATTAGGTGAATTCGCCATGCTAAATTGTCCGAAGTGTTAGATGAAGGTGGAAATGTAGGCGAATAGTTTTGGGTGGGTTGCTCTATGGAGTGTTGGTGTGGACTTGTTGGGCCTGTTTCCACACTGTAAGTAATCTAATCTAATCTAAAAAAGGACAGGGTGGCTGGAAAATGAGGAGGGGGTGGAGAATTGTTAATCAGAGAGTGCGTCAGAGCTACATAAATGAAGGTTGTTGAGGAAGGTTTGTCTACTGAGTCAATATGGGGTGGAAGTTAGGAACAGCATGGGAACAGTCACCGCATTTGTGGGTTTTCTGCAGACCACCTAATAACAGTAGAGAGACTGAAGATCCCATAGGCGGGCAGATTCTGGAAAAATGCAAAAGTAGCACGGTTATAGTTATGGGTGATTTCAACATTTCCAATATCGACTGGAACCTCCTAAGTGCAGATGGTGTGGATGTAGCCGTTTTTGTCAGGTGTGTTCAAGACGGTTTCCTTACTCAGTATGTGGACGGACCATTGAGAGGAGAGGCTATTTTGCATTTGGTGCTCGGCAACGAGCCAGGTCATGTGTCAGAACTAACGGTGGGAGAGCACTATGGCAAAAGTGATCACAACTGCGTCAAATGTAGCATCGTCTGCGAGAGTGAATATTTCCGAGGGAAGATATTTAACTGTGGAAAAGGAAATTATGATGCTATCAGACAGGAGTTGGGAAGTATAGACTGGGAGCAATTTATCCACAGAAAGGGCACAGCAGACATATGGAGACTGTTTAAGGAGCAGTTGTTGGGAGTGATACACAAATTTGTTCCCCTGAGACAGGTAAGAAGGGGTAAGATTAAGGAACCTTGGATGACGAGAACAGAGGAACGTCTCGTAAAAAGGAAGCTGGCAGCTTACGTAAGATGAAGGAAGCAAGGATCTAGCACAGCTTTAGAGGATTACAGACTTACTAGAAAGGAGCTCAGAAAAGGACTGAGGCGAGCCATGATGGGGCACGAAAAAGGGTTGACAGGAAGGATTAGGGAGAATCCAAAGGCATTTTTCTCATACGTGAGGAATAAGAGAATAATCAGGGAGAAGGTAGGGCCGACCAGGATTAGCTTAGTGAACTTATGCGTGGAATCTAAGCAGATAGGAGAAGTCCTAAATGAGTTTTTTGTTTCGAATTTCACCAAGAAAAGTGAACTTGTTGTAAATGAAACTTAGAGGAGCTGGGCCAGATCAGTCTTGACCAGGTCAAGATTGATGAAGTTGATGTGCTCGCAATTTTGGAAAACATTAAGATGGATAAGTCCCCAAGGCCAGACCACATTTATCCTAGACTGCTCCAGGAAGCAAGAAAGGAGGTTGCTAAGCCGCTGGTGAGGATATTTGCCTTCTCACTCTTCACTGGAGTCGTACCAGAGGATTGGAAGGAGGCACAAGTTGTTCCTTATTTCAAGAAGGGTAATAGGGAAATCCCTGGCAATTAGGGACCAGTCGATCTTACGTCTGCGGTCAGCAAAGTTTGGAAAAAATTCTGAGGGATAGGATTTATGACTATTTGGCAAAGCATAGTGTGATTATAGGCAGTCAGCATGGCTTCATGAAGGGCAGGCAATGCCTCACAATCTTATTGATTTCTTTGAACAGGTGTAAAGACAGGTCGACGATGGTCGAACAGTGGATGTGGTGCATGTGGACTTCAGCAAGGTATTTGATAGGGTTCCCATGGAAGGGTCATTCATAAAGTTAGGAAGTATGGGATACAGGGAGATTTGGTTATCTGGATTCAGAATTGGCTGGTTGGCAGAAGGCAGACAGTGGTTGTAGATGGAAAGTATTCTGCTTGGAGGACAGTGTTGAGAGGGATCTCACAGGGCTGTGTTCTTGGGTCTCTGCTCTTTGTAGTTTTTATAAATGACTTGGATAAGGAGGTTATGGTGTGTGTTAGTAACTTTGCTGATGACACAAAGGTTGGAGGTGACGTCGATAGTATAGAGGGCTATTGTAGACTGCAGCGCGACATAGACAGGATGCAGAGCTGGGCTGAGAAATGACAGATGGTGTTCAACCTGGATAAATGCAAAGTAATGCATTTTGGAAGGTCAAATTCGAATCCTGAATATAGCATTAAAGACAGGTTTCTTGGCAGTGTGGAGGAACAGAGGGATCTGGGTGCGCAATTGCATAGATCCCTCAACGTTGCCACCCAAGTGGATAGAGTGTCAAGAAAGCATATGGTGTTTTGGCTTTCATTAATAGGGGGATCTAGTTTAAGAGCCATGAGGTTTTGCTGCAGCTCTACAAGTCCTGGTGAGTCCACACTTGGAATATTGTGTCCAGTTGTGGACGCCCTACTATTGGAAAGCTCAGAGGCTTTGGAGAGGTTGCAAAGAAGGTTTACCAGGATGCAGCCTGGATTGGAGGGCTTGTTTTATGAAGAAAGGTTGAACGAGCTTGGATCTTTCTCTCTGGAGACAAGGAGGAGAGAGGAGAGCTGATCCAGGTGTACAAAATAATGAGAGGAATAGATAGTGTCAATACCCAGAGACTTTTCCCCAGGGCAGGAGTGACTAGTACGAGAAGTCATAGTTTGAAGATATTAGGAGGAAGGTAAAAGGGAGACGTCAGAGGTAGGTTCTTTATGCAGAGATTTGTGAATGCATGGAATGCATTGCCAGCTCTGATGGTGAAAGCAAAGTCATTGGGGACATTTAAGCGACTGTTGATCATGCACATGGATAGCAGTGAGTTGAGGGGTGCGTAGGTTAACTTACTACATTTTACATTAGGATTAAATCTCGGGACAACATCGTGGCACAAAGGGCCTGTCCTGTGCTGTACTGTCCTATGTTCTATTTAGTATATTTAAAACAGACTCAGACAAGTTTTGATTGACAAGGGGATCAAAGATTATTGAGAGGAAGCAGGAAAATGGGGCTGAAAATCTGTCAGTCGTGATCGAATGGCGGAGCAGACTTGATGGTCCGAATGGCTTCATTTCTGTTCGTATAGAGTTGTGGCCTTATAATTGTTCGGTCCTGGATGGCACGGTGGCTCAGTGGTTTGCACTGCTGCCTCACAGCATCAGGGAACTGGGTTCGATTTCCTCTGGGGGTTCGAGTTTCCTGTCACAGTTCAAAGTTGTGCAGGTTACGTGAACTGGTCATGCTGAATTGCCGATATTGATGTTAGGTGCAATATTCAAGGGTCTGTGTATAGTATTAAAGTAGAGAATGGGATTGGTTTGCATACTCTTTGGAGGGTCAGTATAAACCTGTTGGGCTGAAGGGCCTGTTTCCACACTGTAGGAATTCTAAGAAAATGCAGGTTGCTGCAATGTTCCGATGAAGCGCAACCCAAGCTCGAGTAACACCTCACTTTACACTTTGGTACGTTACAGTCTGTCGGAGTTAATATTCAATTCCATAAATTCACAGCCTGAACCCATTATGGCTGTACTCCATTTTCCGTACACTCTCCCTCCTGGGCTCCCTAAGTTCGTGTCTTGTTTTGCTCAATTCAACAGAGAAAATCATTTTTTTTAAATATTTACACATTATTTTACACCCATTATATATCTGTGTCTCTTTCACCACAATTTCAAGCCCATTTGTCTTTCACACTGGGCGTCCAAACACTCTTTCCCACCACTGCCAAGATACTAAAGAGCTCACTTTCCAATCCTTTACACGTCTGAAGAAGATTTGCACTGGACTTGAAACATTAACATTGTTTCTCTGTCTCTGCAGATGTTGCCAGACTCCTGAGTTCCTTCAAAAATGAAAAGTTACAGAATACATTTTCGATATAGCAAAGATCATTGGATACAGGAAATCTGAAACAAAAACAAAAATTGTTGGACTTCCTGGGTGCTTTGAGGAACAGTCACAGAACCCGAAAGATTAACTCTGCTTTCACTCCATAGATTCTGTCAGACTTGTAACTGTCTTCAGCAATTTCTGGTTTTGAATAAGTTTCAAACATGTGTGCCAAAGCTGCTCACACGCCCTGTCCAACATGGGGCGCCATACACCGGGAAGTGAATGATAATGCAAGGTATACAAATTCATTTGTTCTGAAACTACATAAGGCTGTCATCACCGACACTACAGAGCTCTTAATCATGGTCATGGAGAGAAACAGGGAAACACAGTCGCTTTAAACAAAAGATGGCATGACCGGAGGTGAAAACGTTAAATGCTTTTGAGGAATGCGACAAATTGGAGGCAAGGCATCCTGAAGATACCCAAACAGGATGAGAATTTTTTAAAAAGGAAGCATTCCCACATCAGAAACCTGGATAGGGCACTGTGTACAGGGGAGAAGGGTGACCGGGTCCCCGTGCGAATGAGCAAAGGCAGCAGAATTGTATTGCAGATATTGCAGCTCAATCTGGGCATTCATGTGATGCTGCACATCATAGCAGCTGTAGTAGCAGCAGCAGCAACAACAGAATTATATTCAACCACAATATAATCTCTCAGTCTACCATTACCATGAAGCCGATCTCCGCTTCAGTGATGAGTGTGGGTGAACCTGCCACGGTCAGGACCGTGTGTACCTAAACCTGATGACAACCCATTCAAGCTACCGCACTTACTGCTTACATTAACAAACAGCAGAACTAATACCTGATAGAGAGGGAGCAATGACCCCAAGGCTGTGACTATTTCTTTTAAAACCAGCTGTGAATTACTGCTGGCTTGTCTACTCTTACTCTTACCAGTTAGAAAAATCCTTGTTCCTTTTGTTAGACACGGTTTAGGAACTTCCCTCCTATTACCATTTTGTTTATATCATTGAAATACTTACTGTCCCTTCCCCTGTGAGGAAAGATGTAAAACATGGGTGTAAATTATCTGTCTGCTCCCTGCAGCCAATTCTTCAGTCACACCCTCCAATTATCCTCAATATACTTTCCTGACTTAATTTCACCAAAGGTCACACACTCACCTTGAACTTTTTTTATATGCTCGGAAAAGCTCGTGCTGCTTGTTTTTGTATTTCTTGACAATTTACTGCATCATGTCTTTTCTCCCCTTTTCCTCGCTTTCTAAATTCATCCAGTCATATAGCGCAGAAACAGGCCCTTTGGTCTAACTTGTCCATGCTGACCAGGTTTTCCAAACTAAACTATTCCCATCTGATTGCATTTTGTCCATGTGCCTCTAAACTTTTCCCATTCATATGTTTGTCCTAATGAGTTTTAAATGTTGTAGCTGTACTTGCATCTCCCACTCTTCCTCTGACAGCTCATTCCATATACACACATCACCCTCTCTGTGAAAACATTGACCTTTCGTCCTTTTCAAATCTTCCCTCTTTCACCTTAAACCTATGCCTTCTATGGTTGAAGTCCCCCATCCCGTGGTAAAGACCTTGGCTGGTCACTCTATTCATACCTCTCATGAGTTTATAAACTTCTACAATGTCATCCCTCAACCTCCGACACGCTATCTGACACTAACATTACGAATAAGAATTTAAAGATAAGCACTGCAAATATGAAACAGTATTCAAGTGACAGGTAAATAACATTCAGCCCAAGCTTCATACTGTGATTTATTTTTTCTCCACGTTATAATATTAAGGCAGCAGGAAACTGTTACGAGTACCAATAAGAGGTCAAACACCTGAATTGCTTTGCCCAAATGGGGTGATGATCTCGACAGTGAAAGCGCATCACTGGCCTGAACCATGTAAGAAGGGGAATTCTTATACCACAAGGTCAGCGTGCAGTTGCCTTTAGCAGATTGAGGTGAAGGCTGAGTATACCTTTTGCAATTTGGATCACAGTGTGAATTCAGTGCAAAGGGGGAGAGGTGTTTTCAATAAGGTTTACTCAAAAAAGGAAACTTTCCGAGTGAGATATGTGGGAGGTGTAAAACAGCATGAATGGAGAGGCCGAGCCACACTGAGACCAAAGGAAAAGTGGCAGCACTAAACGTAGCTTGATGCGACTGCAGAGTAGATAGTCTTGATCAAAGAGTTTCAGGTGAAGTGGGGAGGGACCATAATGTAAGAGACTGTACTCTGTAACTTGTGAGGGAGAACCTGGAATCACGAAGGGGACACGAGCAGGGAAGAGGATGGAGCAGCAATGGCACCAGTTTCTGGGGGGAATTCAGGTAGCACAGCTGAAATTCATGCCTAGCATCTGCTTCTGGTCCCTGAAATAAATATCCTAAATCTGGCTCTCCACTAATGCTCATCAATTGTATCCTTGAGAGCCTTTGTTAACCATGGGTGCTTCATCTTCTTATCGAGTTCTTCTTTTTGAACAGAAACAATAATTACTGAGCGGTTTGGGATATCTTTTTGAATGTCTGCTCACGTATACTAACTGGCCTACCTCTGGGTCTATTTTCACATTCCGCTTCAGACCAGATGTGATGCAGAAATCCTCAATTTAGATGCCTGGTTCTTTTCAATCATTCAGGGGGAACTTCTGCATGTGGCTGAACAAAAGATCAGCGGAGGCTGACTCCATTCTCCAAGTTTCTGCATCTCTTTTGTTTCTGTTTGACGATGCCACATTCCTGTGAGCTGCGTCTAACGTGACCTCCTTTTCCATCAAACCAGAAATCCCCGAACTCTTGTGGACAGGGCCTTCAGCTGTGACTGTCCTATCTCCCACGGTGTTGCCCTCAATCCGTCCCCTCCATCCCAGAACAATCATAGATTCCTCCTTGTCCACACTTGCTCCTGTACGAGAATCCACATTCACATATTCATCTTACGCCATTTCCACCATCTCCAGCAAGACAGCATCATCAAACACATCTTCCCCTCCCGCCCACTGTCAGTATTTCGCAGGGACCGTTCCCTCTGTGTCACCGTCCATCACCCCGAACGTTTCCCCACTCCCCATCGCACCATCCCATGCAATTACAGAAGCTGCATCACTTGTCCATTCACCTCTTCCCTCCTCACTGTCCATGGCCCCAAACATCGCTTCCAGGTGAAGCAGCATTTCACTTGTAAACTTTCAATCTGATCTCCTGTCATTGCTGCTCATAATGCAGTCTCTTTATATTGGCGAGCCCAAAGAGAGATTGTTTTGAGGAACACACCCACTCTGTCTGTAGAAATAACCCTGATCTTCTCATTGCTTCCCATTTCAATAACTTACCTTGCTCTCAGACTAACATTTCAACCCTGGGCTGCTGCAATGTTCCAAGGCAGCACAACCCAAGCTCGAGTAACAACTCACTTTACATTTTCCTACGTTACAGCCTTTAGGAGTTAATGTACAATTTCATAATTTCATAGTCTGACCCCATTATAACTGTTCTCCAATTTCCGTACAATCTCCCTCCTGGCCTCCCGATGACCTTGTGTGGTTGTATCTTCTTTATCTTTCACTGAATAGAGAGAACCCCTTTTCCCCATTCACATCTTAATTTAAAGCTATTTAACATGATCTTCTCGTTCACCACTACTAAAAGCATGTTTATATTTTGCCATACCCTCTTTTATCCGTCATCCCACTCCTCACATCTGTCAAGGGATTATAAAGCTCATTTTCCAATCCTTTCTGAAGAAGTGTCATACTGGACTTGAAAGGCTAACTCTATTTCTCTGCCTCTGCAGATGATGCCAGACTTGTTGAGTTTCTCTAGAAATGAATAGGCTCACAACAACTTTTCAATTAAACAAATAACTATGGATACTGGAAATGAAAATGCGAAAATTGCTGGAGAAAATGGGAGCTTTGTAGAAAGGTCACTGGTCCAGAAAGATTAACTCTGCTTTCACTCCACAAAATGCTGCCAGACCTGCTGAGTTTCGTCAGCAATTTCTGTTTTTGAACAAGTTCCATAGACGTGTGTTAAAGCTGCTCAAACGCTCTGTCTCACATGGAATGCACTGGCAAGTGACCGATAATGCAAGGTGCACAAATTCCTTGATCTGAAACTGCATAAGGCTGGCATCTCGGACACTGCAGAGCTCTTAATCATGCTCAGGGAGAGAAAAAGAGGGGAACACATTCACATCTAACACAGAACATGGCATTGGGGGAATGGAAAAGATTCAGATGCATATGTTAAGGGGTTTAAGTAAAGTAACAAATTGGAGGCGCGACATCAGGCAGAGACCCTCAGCAGAATCAGAATAGGAAAATGGAAGTGTTACCACATCAGAAACCAAGCTAAGACAGTGAGTACAGGGCTGATGTGTGAATGGGTCTTGGTGTGAACTGGGAGATAGTCAGTAGAATTGAATTGAACATATTGGAGCTCAAAGTGGGCATTCATGTGGTGCGGTAGAATCACAGCAGCAGCAGAATTGTATTCAACTACAATCTGTAACATTTTCCCCAGGATAATCCCTCATCCGACCATTACCATCAAGCTGATCTATGGGTCAGCGACGAGTGCGGGTGAACATGATAGGGTTCGAAACCATGTGTACCTAAACCTGATGACAACCCATTTAAGCTACCGCACTTGACCGGTTGCATTCGCAACAGCAGGACTAACATCTGATACAGAGGGCGAAATGATCCCAAGACTAACAGATCATATCGAAGTTGTGCAGTGCTGCCACATAGAGACATAAATGTCGATGGACTATTAAACAACTCACTGGAGGAGACGACTCCATAAATATCGCCATCCTAAATAACGGGACAGCCCTGTACATTAGTGTAAAATACATGGTTGTATTATTTGCAACGTCCTTAGCAGAAGTGTTGAGTTGATGATCCACTTCACCCTCGTCGTGCTGCTCGCAGAATCACAGATGCCAGTCTTTAATCGATCTGATTCACTGTTTGTGACATGAAGAAACAGCTGAACACAGTAGATACGACAAAGGCAATGGGCCCCGACACCATTACTGCAATAGGACTGAAGACCTGTGCTGCACAACAAGCCGTGTCTCTGGGGAAGCTGTTTGATTCCAGCTCCAACTCTGACATCTCCCTGGCAATGTGGAAAACAATTCAGCTATGTCCAATCCCATAACAAGGGAATAACTGCAGTCTGACCATTTACCACGCCTTGAGTCCCATCGCAATGGTCGCATTGGTGGGAGTTCTTTCTGGCTGATCTGTCAAGCAGCACAGAAATAACCTGCTCCGTGTGTTTCAGATAAGTCCCCATGTGGAGATGGTGCTGTTGTGGAAATATCACTGGATTACTAATCCAGACCAAGCTAATTCTCTGGCAGGCGGTGGAAGTTATAATTAATAAAATATCAAGACGTAAAACCTGGAGTCATTAACAGTGACCTTGAAGCCAATGTCGATTGTAAACACTAATTTCCTTCCTCAATATACTTTCAGGAATTGAATCTCGGGTGCTTTCCTGGTCTGGCCTAAAAGTGAATCCAGACACACAGATATGTGGAAAACTCTTCAATGGTCTCAGAAACGGCCAAGCAAGACTCTCTATTGTATCAAACTGCTCCGAAGCCTTAAAGGATAAAGCTGTACAGATCACCCGGCACCAGCCTCAGTAGTGGAACGGGAAACACTATCCTATTGACCCTGCAGAGAGCTCCTTCCTAACATCTGAGAGCTGGTGGCAATATTTACAGAGTTTTCCCACAGACTGCACAGAAACTTCGGGAAAGGAGTAGGTCATTCAATACACTGAGCATCCCCCATTCTAGTTCATGGTGAAAATCTCCTCAATTCAGTTTTCAACACACATATCCTTTAGCATGTTTAATCATCGGAACACATAAAATATGAACTACTTTTTACCAGGATGTTGCCTGGTATGGTAGAAAGATCGTATGAGGAAAGGCTGAGGCACTTGGGGTTGTTTTCATTGGAGAAAAGAAGGTTTAGGGGTGACTTGATAGAGGTGTATAAGATGATTAGGGGTTTAGATAGGGTCGATAGTGAGAATCTTTTTCCACGTATGGAGTCAGCTATTACAAGGGGGCACAGCTTTAAATTAAGGGGGGTAGGTATAGGACAGATGTTAGGGGTAGGTTCTTTACTCAGCGAGTCGTGAGTTCATGGAATGCCCTGCCAGTAGCAGTGGTGGACTCTCCCTCATTATGGGCATTTAAGCGGGCATTGGATAGGCATATGGAGGATAGTGGTCTAGTGTAGGTTAGGTGGGCTTGGATCGGCGCAACATCGAGGGCCGAAGGGCCTGTACTGCGCTGTATTCTTCTATGTTCTATGTTCTATATACTGTATTCGCTTTGGTCCATACATTTTTATCCTCCATTCAATATACAGGCAGTTATCCAATAAGGTGTGTTTATTAAACGCAATTTCGCTGCAACACAATTAGTGAATTGTGCCCCTTAATTTATAAAACGAGCTCCCGTTCACTGTTATGGGAGTCCGTCTCTGGCACCAGCTGAACAGCAAATACCAGCCTCAGGGTCCCTCTGTCTGCCAAATGCACCCTCAGTGTGTTCAGATAAAGCAGGAATGTAATCCGCTCTGCAAGCCTTGAAACTGAGCCTGAATGCGGGATTTGTAGACTTTATTTCAAACCGGGAGTGGAATATTTTGGAGAGAACCGTAATTCCGCATCACGTGGTCAGTCAACCCGCGCGATTTCTGGTGAAGGTCTTGGTGAAAGGTACAGGGCTGTAGTCAGTGACTGTAGTGTTAAAGTGTTGCATTTACTGCACTAACTCATTACAATATGCGGTTTAAAGATTTATGTAGCCTGTGCTATTGTTTGCGTTAGGCCGACTATTATTTTTGTTTTGATTTTTACTTGTAATTTGGGGGTTTGCACCGAAGCCTTTTTTTTCCATTAGCCCCATTATTTATATTGCACCGTTTTCTATAATACGGTATTCCACAGGAACACAGCTGCCACAGTATTGGATAACTACCTGTAATTATTGCTGATTCTATATCTCCACACCAAACCCCTGCACTCTCCCCATCCCTTCTGTGTCTTGAAATCCTTATTTATATTCAGTACCTTAGCTTTCACAGCCTGTTCAGGGAAATAATTCCCCAAATTCACCAGTCTCTGAGTGCAGACATTTCGTTTCGTCTCAACGCACTTTGGCCTGGCTGTACCCAACACTGTGAGCCCGTGTTTTGGACATCCCACTCAGGGGAATTATCATCCCTGCTTCCAATCTGTCTCGCCATGTCAGAGTTTTATATAGTTCACCCATTTTCCTAAACCTCATGGAATACAGGCTCAGTCGCCCCAAACTCTGCCACAACAAGCCTGTCATCCCAGAGATCAGTCTGGTCATCCTTCGCTGCTCTCCCTCAATGTCAGGTTTGTCCTTTATTAGGTAAGGCGACCAAAACTGCACACAATACTGCACAATGTTCAAGATGGGGTCTCACCAAGGGCCTGTACAGCTGCAGTAAGACGCCCTTACTCCTGGACTAAAATCATCCTGAAATGAAGGTCAGCACATCATTCATTTTCAACAAAATTGTGTATTCCCGTGATAGCTGAGCCTGCTCTAACCTGAGTGGGAACCTTACAACAAGCTGTTAAAGTGTGGCTGCTGCTGTACAGGGTCTTAGTGAGATCACGTCTGGAGTAATGTGCACAGATTTAATCTCCTCACTAAGAAAGGGTATTGGTATTAACTCAGATATTATTCCCTCAACTGATTTCTGCAATGAAGGTGTTAATCATAGAATCCCTACACTGTGGAAGCAGACCATTTGACCCATCGACTCCACGCTGATCCTCCGAAGGCCATCCCATACAAACCCCATTCTCCAACCCCCTTCCCAACCCAATCTCTGCAACCTAGCATTTTCCATGACTAATGCACCTAACTGGCACATCTGGGGACTGTGGGAGGAAACTGCAGTACACGACAGACACCCTTGCAAGCACAACGAAAATGCGCAAACTCCACACAAAAGTGACGCGAGACTGAAATTGAACCCAGTTCTCTGATGCTGGGAGGCAGCAGTGCTAACCACTGAGCTACCCACTATGGGCAACGCAACCTGCCTGCACAATTCAACACTCGAAATGTAGCATAACAGCAGGGAGATTCCATAAGTCCCCAAACTTGTCAGTGTGCAACAGGATGAGGACAATGATATCTTGAGTGGCTTGGTCAGGAACAGGCGCAGGACATGCAAGGCATCGAAGCTATAATGTAGGATCACCAGGAAGACATTCAGCCTATCGTGTCTGTAAAGCAGGAACACAATGAGTCCAATCAGCCACCCATGCATCTTACACAGCAATTGGAGCCGATCTTTTACAGCCTCGTGCCTATTTCACAGAAATTGAAACGGACTGTCGAGGTTATTGAAAGGGAAAAACTTAGAATAACCAACTTCAATCGGGAATGAAAAGTTATGAGCAAATGATTGAAGACAAATTGTTTGAATCTGTTATTTAGGAATTAACAACAGGAGACTTTGAAAGCCAAACCAGAACCCATCAAACTCGACATGATTGTATTAAGGATAAATCATGTTTGAATGATTTTCCAAACTTTTTTTAAATTAAAACGTGTGACAAACAAGTTCAACAATGGGAATCTGAAAGATGTATTATATCTGGACTTCAAGAAGGCAATGCTTGACGAAAGATTAGTATGCAAGTCAAGAGCACATGAGTTAAGACAATTTATTTGCTTGGAGAGAAAATTGGCTAACCAATAAAAAAACATGATATGGAGGTGGTAGCTTTGTACTGGGTTGAGTAAGGTCAATAATCATATGGCATCAGGTTATAGTCTGACGGGTTAATTTGAAAACACAAGCTTTCATTGTCCTTGCTCCTTCGTCAGGTTTTAGAGAGAAAAGACCTGAGGCACAAAATTTATAAGGAAAAGATTAAAGGCTTGTACAACACATGCACATGAATTGAACACATCTAAGATGGTTGCTAAATCTTTAATCGGTTAGAATGGAGATGCAGATATTGATTGATGAATATGCAAATCCAAGAGTTCCTTTCAAGTCCTGCCTGGAGATACCTTCAGGTATTATCGATGTAAAGGAGGTGACCCCTCCAGTCAGACATCGTATTTTAGGCATGTTTGGAGTCTGTATGTGTCTTCAATTGGAATCAGACTAGGTTTATTTCCAAAGTAGGAGTTAATAAAATATCGTATTGACAGACTGTCTACAAATTGTATTTTTTTTGAGAAAATATAATGCATCTGGAAATACAAACCGGCAAATGAAAATTCATCTTACAGGTTAGATGTGTGTGTGTGTGTGTGTGTGTGTGTGTGTGTGTGTGTGTGTGTGTGTGTGTGTGTGTGTGTGTGTGTGTGTGTGTGTGTGTGTGTGTGTGTGTGTGTGTGTGTGTGTGTGTTAGCGTGCACGCGCTTGTGTGTGATTGAAAACAAGGTGGAGTGTCTGTGAGAAGGAGAGAGAGTGTGTGTGCGTTTGTGAGAGATTGAGGGTGAGTATGTGTGTCTTTGGGAGGGAGAGAGAGGGTATGCCTGCGCGTGAGAGAGGGGAGAATGTGTTTGTGTGCATGTGAGAGATGGAGAGTGTGTTTGTGCGCGGGAAGTAGAGGGTGAATTTGCATGGGTGTATTTCAAGCGGAGAGGGAAAGGATGTGTGTCGCCTCGTTAAAACACAGGCAGGTTTGGCAGATACCTTTCCCCATAATCACTCTGTGGTTTCAGAGCTCCCCCTCTCTGCAGCCTCTGCTCCATTTGTTGTTCATGTTGCAGACCCAGATGCTGTAACTACAGTCCCCATGCTCCATCCAGAGTTGGTTCACCAAATCCTCAGGTCTCCCTGAATGTCTAAGGCAGCTCACAGCACAACCTCCAGTAAACCATCTCCATCACCTCCACTAACCTTTCCATGACAGGAGGCAGTCAGATGCCCCTCAGCTCCTGTTCCTTGACGATAATACTCGAGGGATTTCCTCACGTTATGGTCTACACAATCAACTGAGAGCGACAAACACAGGCCTTCAGAGGTCAGGCACAGACCAAGATTCAAAGACGTGTCTCAAAGCTGCTGGAACCCCCTTTCCAACTTGGAGCAACAGCCCGCCACATACCATTTCATTTTTTTCTGAGCTTCACAATGCTAGCACTCGATACACTCGGGAGTGAAAAAACAACACCAGGGAAAGGTACAGAAAAACAAACAAGTAATTAACTGATAACATGTTGTGAAAATATGGATAAGGAGACAGGGGAGTGAGAGTAACTGGAGAAGTGAGACAATGGTGGGTCCAATCACAAGAATGGGAGCATTCAATAAAATTACTGCCAGATCAGTTGAAATGGTTAGTTACATCAAATTGTGAATCTACCTCACAGAACCATCCAGGACACCATAAATTAGGACAAGGGACTAGCCAGAATGGAGAGTTGTGCACACCATGCTAGTGGACTACTCTATAAACTGGACTACCTGCCCAGCATGGGAACCATTGCAAACCTTTGCCAGTATATTGCTACTACACTTGCACTACAGAAATGTCTTGCATGGCAAGATGAGTAACCCATGCAGTGACAGTAAATGGACTCCCACAATGTATGGCTCTGTATCTCCATTCCGAAATATAAGATAAGAGATTGTGTGTGTATGTCTGCGTGTGTTGGTGGCAGTAGATATGAAAATTATTATTTGAGAGAGAATAGACATAGAGGAAATCAGTTTAAATGTGAAGAACTGACAGGGTTTTGTGTCATTAACCGAGGGAGACTGAGGACCGTGTTATAGACAGAGGTGACGACATGCTTGTGAATATTAAAGTAAAGGCATTGCCAGACCCAACAACAATATAAAGCAATCCGTACAGGAATGATGGGATTTTGGTCTGCCTTTAGATAACAGCCATGGAATACCGACTCAGATTTGGTTAAGCAACAGCAGATTATGGGCTTTATTAAGATTGTGTTTCATAGCTGAAGGTTCAAACAGCAGATGGGATGAACCAGTGAAGTATATTCTGCAGTTGTCAATAGTTAAAATTAGGAAAAGCCAGGAAATAGTGTCAGTAATCAGCTTGTGGCCAAAGGGATCACCGTAGTTGTGACTCGTCTGTTTTAGCCTCAGTTATTGGCCAGGGATGAGATGGAGTCAGAGGAAGGAAATGGAGTTTGCATCCAGAACAGAAGACAGTGACCTCCAAGCTTTCAATATTTAAATAGCAAGGGCAGTGATGCAATGCATCCTGGTTCATACCTGAAAGTGAGTAGGTCAACCAACAAGGCCCAGTGCCAGAACTAAAGAAGGAAAGAAAGAATGAACAAGTTCACTGTTGTTTGTTGTGGTTTGGACCGTGAATACTTACAGAGTAGAGTAAATGAAAAAAAACAGTGATACAGTCGCACATGGTTAATGCAAATAATATATCGACAGTGAAACTTACCAGGGACACCAACAATAGCCAGGATAGGATAATAAAAACATTGAATAATGTAAAGTGCATATCTGATCCGCGATGCTAACGACAACCAATAATATGTAGAAAAAATCCAAACATAATGGGATAAACCCCTGTCCATTGTTGGAACTTTCCAGTCTATTGTTTTCAGATTCTGATCCATTATTGTAACATTCCAGTCTATTGTTCTCAGATTCTGATCCACTGTTGGAACTTTCCAGTCTAATGTTCTCAGTTTCTGATCTCTCCCTCTCTCTGGAGCAGCCGATCCCTGTTAGTGCTATCGGTGATGCTCCCGCCCATACCATGGGATAACATATTGAATCGAGTCCTTTTATGATTACAAGATGGAAACTCTCCACTGGGATAATTAGATTCCATGGAGACTGAAATTAGTCACAGTCACCAAACAAACAGGTTCAGTTAACCAGTTCCTTACATCATTTTACATAACACAATAAACGGGTACATTTACTAGGTTTGGATGGAGTGAATGAGAGTTTCTAAGGGATAGATCATAAATCTTTCAATCTTTTTAATCTGTCTTCCATATATATGGGAGTATTGTCGGAACACTGCACTGTTGTATATGATTCACCCTGTTAATAAAAGGAGACAGGAATAAAATAACAGACGAGCTGTAGAAAATGTTTGGTGGAGGCGTTTCTCTATACCTTTGTGTAATGCTGCTCCAAGTTTGAAATTCCCTGTTATCAAGTCCTTTCTTCACCTTGTGACATCATTGAGAGCATTGAAACTGCTGCTCAGGAACAGGGAGAAACAGGAGGTAGTCACTCAACTGCTCGAGACTGGGACAGAGGAACAGGAGGCAGTCTTTCAACTGTTCGATACTGGCACACAGGCACAGGAGGAGTCACTCAACTGCTCGAGACTACCATACAGGGAAATCTGGAGGCTAGTGAGGCCCAGATTTCTATTCCCCAGGAGCAGGAGGAGGTGACTCACTACCCACCACTGTAAGACACTGGGAGAGAAAAGTATTTGGCTTGGTACTAACAGAAATATCTGAATACGTTGCAGGAACGAGCCATTCAATCCTGCTCCAATATTCTTCAAAATCATGGCTGATCTGATTGTAATTCCCTCATCCCATTTTACAGAGATTCCCCTCTCTGCAGCCTCTGCTCCATTTGTTGGTCATGTTGCAGATCCAGATGCTGTAACTATAGTCACCATGTTTCATCCAGAGTTGGGTCACCAAAGCCTCTGGTCTTCCTGACTTTCCACAGCAGCTTAAAACACAGCCTCAAGGAAACCATCCCCAGCGTTTCCACGAACGTACAAAAACTAGTGTTAAGTCAAATGTCAATCAAAGGCAAATGAGAAGCCTGGTCTGAATCACTAATAGTTGTGAGGATTTCTCATGTTACTGAGCACATGAGCAGCAGAGAGTGATTAACACAGGAGTTCAATGAATAGGCACAGAGCAAGTTACAAAGGTGTGCCTCGAAACTGTTAAAACGCCACTCTCCAACATGGAGCACGGGGCAGGATACTGGGAAGTCAAAGAAAACGCAAGCAATGCTTTTTGACCACTGTTTCTAAGCTTCTTAGTGTTGGAAGCTGATGCTCTTGGGTGAGCAACATTCAAGGGCAGGAAAAGATATAGGACATTTATTCACATTAAAACTGGACAATTAAAACTGAATGGTGGGGAAGCAGTTTAAACATCCACAGGGATTTGGGAAATAGACAGAGGGAGAGAGACTCTGAGTCAGTGTTATGGAAGGATGTGTTTGCAGGTTTCAGAATGCTGAAATGAAGACATTTCGATCATATCTAGTAACATAGGTTAGTATGTCCGGGAATGATGAATTAATACGATTTTGGTGCAAGGTCAGATAGAGTCAGAGTCTCGGAGATGTACAGACGCTTCAGTCCAACTCGTCCATGCTGATGGGATATCCCAAATTAAACTAATTGCATTTGGCCAATGTCGATGTAAACCCTTCCTCTTCATGTACCCATCCAAATACCATTTAGTCGTTATAATTGTAAAAGCCTCCAATACCTCCTCTGGCAGCTCATTCCACACATGCACCACCCTCTGTGGGAAAAATGTGCTCATTAGATCATTTTTAAATCTTTTCACTCTCATCGGAAATCCATTCCCTCTAGTTTTGGGGAAAAAGACCTTGGCTATACACCCTATACATGCTCCTCACGCTGCAGGAATAAAATAACCCAATCATCAAAGTTTGTGAGAACCCAATCTACTCACACTCTCCCAATAGCTCCAATCCTGGCAACATCCTTGTAAATCTTAACTGACTCTCTTCAAGTTTCACAATATATTTCCAAAAGGAGAGAGACCAGAATTTAATGCAGTATTCTAAAAGTAGCCAAAGTAATGTGCTGTAAAGCGGAAACATGACCACCCAATTCATATAGTCAAAGCATTGGCCAATAAAGGCAAGCATACCAAATGCCTTCTTCACTATCCTACTTAACTGCGACTCTACTTTCAAGAAACTATGAACCTGCATTTCAAGGTCGCTTTGTTCAGCAACACCCCCCAGGACGTTAGCATGAAGTGTACATGTCCTGCCATGATTTGCATTTCCAAAATGCAGCACCTCCCATTTATTTACATTAAACACCATCTGCCAATAGTCAGCCCATCTGCCCATCTGATCAAGATTCCATTGTACTCTGAGGTAAACCTTCTTTTTTCTACACTACAACATCATTTTTGGTTTCATCTGCAAACGTTGCAACTATTGCTGAAATGTTCACATCGAAATGATTTATGTGAATAGTGAAATGCAGTGGAGCCAGCACTAACCCTTGTAGCACACCAATGGTCACAACACTCCTTTTCGAAAAGCAATCCTTCACCACCACCCTCTGTCTCCTGACTTCGGGCTAATTGTGTCTACACATGGCTAGTTCTCCCTGTATTCCATCTGAACTAAACTTGTTAATCAATCTACCATGCAGGAAGTTGGCAAATGCCTGACTGAAGTCCATACCAACAATATACACCTCTGCCTGAATGAATCCTCTGAGTCACTTCTTCAAACATACTCAGTCAATTTAGTGAGACACAACTTTCCATGCTTCGACCCATGTGGCCTATCACTTATCAGTCCTTGCTTTTCAAAATCCATGCAAACCTTGTGCCTCATAATCCTTATCAACAGCTTTCCTTCCACTGAAGTCTGGCTCACTAGCTCTTCCTTACCATCCTTCTTAAATGTTGTCAGTAATCGCACCAAGTTCGCAAGTGTCCTATCTTCCGGTACCTCATCTGTAACAATTGACGATACAAATCTCTCAGCAAGGGACCCAGCAATCACTTCACTCGCTTCCCACAGAGTTCTGGGATACATCTGATCAGGTCCTGGAGATTTGTCCACCTTTACGGGTTTCCGAACTCCAGCATCTCCTTCTCTGTAATACAGGCACTTTTCAACATGTCACGGTTTATTTCCACAGTTCTTTAGCTTGCATATCCTTCTGCACAGTCAATACTGACGCACGATGCTTGTTTAGTATCGCCTCCATCTCCGGCTGTCTTGCACATCGGCAACCTTGCTGATCTTTAAGTGGCCCAAAACTCTCCTGAGTTATTCTTTTGTCCTTAATGTATGTGTAGAGTCCCTTTGGATTCTCCTTAACCGTATTTGCCAGAACTATCTCATATCCCCTTTATGGCCTCCGGATTTCCCTCTTATGTATACTCCTACTGACTTTAGACCCTTCTCGACAGTCACTTTAAATCTGGAATTAAGAGTCAAATGACGATGATGAATCCATTTTCGATTTTTGGCAAACCCATCAGGTTCGCTGATGGCCTTGAAGGCAGCAAACTGCCATCCTTACCTGGCATGGGTTACATGTGACTCCAGACCGACAACAATGTGTGTGATTCGTAACTGGCTTATTGGTGCTGGAAGAGCACAGCAGTTCAGGCAGCATCCGAGGTGCAGTAAAATCGACTGCAGTATCATCAGGAATAAAGGCAGAGAGCCTGAACCGTGGAGAGATAGGATAGAGGAGGGTGGGGGTGGGGAGAAAGTAGCATAGAGTACATTAGGTGAGTGGGGGAGGGGATGAAGGTGATAGGTCGGGGACGGGGGAAGGGTGGAGTGGATGGGTGGAAAAGAAGATAGGCAGGTAGGACAAGTCCAGACAAGGCACGGGGACAGTGCTGAGCTGGAAGTTTGGAACTGGAGTGAGGTGGGGGAAGGGGAAACGAGGAAACTGTTGAAGTCCACATTGATGCCCTGGGGTTGAAGTGTTCCGAGGCGGAAGATGAATCTTTCTTCCTCCAGGCGTCTGGTGGTGAGGGAGCGGTGGTGAAGGAGGCCCAGGACCTCCATGTCCTCGGCAGAGTGGGAGGGAGAGTTTAAATGTGACTCAGAACTGCCCGCTGGGCAATTAGTAATGGGTAATGAATGCAGGCCCAACCAGTGATACCCTCAACCCGTGAATGAGTACTGAAAAGAACCTTGACTCCTGCTCTCTCTACCTGACATATGCTTCCCTCTGATCCGTGACCAGACATTCAATTTCTCCAGTCCTCCAGCATTCCTGACGCCTATCAGCCTTACCCTTCACCCTAACAGGGGCAGACTGTCTCTGTGATTTTGACATCTCCTTTTTTGAAGGCTTCCCTCGTCTCAGCTGGCCGCGTAACTGCGAATATCTGTTCCAATCCAGTTTGGAAGTTCTTGCTAATATCATCAAAATTGGCCTTCCTCCGATTTAGAGCGTTACCTTTTAGACCTAGTTCGTCCTTTTCCATCTGCATTTTAAAACTAATAGAATTATGATTACGTGTCTCAAAATGCTTCCCCACTGATAGCTCAGTCTTCTGCCCTGCCATATTTCCCAAGGGGAAGGTGATGTTGAGCTCCTTCTCTGTGATGGAGAGCATTGGTCAAGCAGCTGCAGCGTTGTAGCTGGGATTGGGCTCAACAGTATCTTCGCCTCATTGGGCTGGATCGAACCATAATTTATCTCAGTGCCATTTTCATTGAGTGCAACAGAGGGATTGTCTGTACAAGGTCGTGCTACTTTCCTGGTGCTACCTTATCGAACTCACTTCATTAACTACCTAACCCACCCCATGGTGTCCCTCTCATTCAATGCTAGCCCTATTCTCCCACCTATCACGGCTGGAGGTACTTACCATTGCACTGATGCCCCTGGGTATTCCGTGATCCCTGGCACTGGTGCCATCTTTAAAAGGCCAGTGGGCACACAGTTGAGCTTATTTGATGTCGGAGTCGGTTTGTCCAGTTTACCCCGAGCATGGCAGATAAGGGGCAATTACAGCACAGTTTGTCGAAAGGGGCACGGAGGTGCTGGTGGATGGGGTAGCACAGAGGGAGACCATTATCTTCCCAAAAAGGGTCACACTATCCGACCCACCGAGCATTGTCTGAGCTTCCCACCCAGCTCAGTGCAGTATCTGCGGTCTGAAGAAATGTCTAGAAATACAGGACAAGCATCAATAACCTTCCCGGGTCTATCAGGATAAGGGTCACCGTATTCTCTCTGCTCCCTCACACTCACTGTATATCTGTTGCAGCAGCGACCCAGAACAATGTTCATGCTCCACCACTCTCACTCCTGCTTGCAGCACCTTCCCTCTCTCTCTTCCCATTATCCCCCCCCCCCCCCCAACACACACGCATACCAATAACATTGCATGGATACAACACTGTGGACTGACTCCCTCCAGACATCTCACCATATCTCCCCCATCTACACCAGCACTAACAGCAGAGGTACCCACTCCACCCTCCCTCCCTCCGTCCCTCCCTTTCTCCCATTCCAGGAGAAACAGCTTGGAATAGGACAGCCAGGGTCAAGCCGAGTGGTGGAGTGCCCGATATCCGTTCCCTCACGTTCCCCCTCCCCCTGCCATGTTGGGAGGACCCTGGTACGAGCCGGAGAGGACTGGGATGCCTCGTGTGGAGATTCTGAAAAATCCACGTCCCACCTACCGAGTAAGGAGCAATGTTCAGTGAAGGGCAATTCTCACTTTAAACCTCTAGCACCTCCATTTCCCCCCGACACAACTGAGAATCCGTGACCCTGATGCCATCTCCCTTTTGTGTTGAGCTGGTACAAATAAAATCCCCACGGTCTCGGTGGGCAGGAGGGTGGACTCACATCACATCGTCTCCATCACATCCCAGGAAGGGAGCACGGAGACTCCCTCCTACACCTCCTCATGTAAACAGCTCAGATGCTGAAACTAATCTGTGAGATTTACTGCTTTCCCAATTGTCCTGACATCTTCAATAACCTGTTCTCAGCAGGCCCTCTGTTCCTGCACCTCCTTTATAACGGTACAACCTGTCTTATATTGTCTTTCAATGTCCTTCCGACTCAAGAGTATCACCTCACACTGCGCTGCATTGATCATCATCTGCCATACACCTGAACACTGCACCAACATATAACTTTCCTGTTGGAGTTCCACACCATCCTCAACAAACTTTACAATTCTTTCAGGTTTGGTATCTGCAAATATTGAAATTGTCCGACAGTCACACTCCACTCAAAAATACTGACACACACCAAATAGAGCGAGTGAAATATTGACACACTCTCCAGGTCTGTATTACTGTCAATGTATAGTGAGTGCTTCTATGTGTCTGTATTCGTGTGTGTATCTGTGTGGGGCGGGTCTGGCAGTCTCTGTGATGTGTAAAGTGATGTAATAGCCCCGGTATGAGTTCTGAGTAAGGATCACGCGATCCAAAACGTCAACTTTCATTTTTGTCCAAAGATGCTTCCAGAGCTGCGGAGATTTCTGTTGTTGTCAAATTCTGTTGCACCCCCCACCCCGATCCCCCACGCCACTGTAATCGTGGTGCTAAAGTGTGTAAACGATCAGGGATTCAGTCTGAGAGGGAGATAGCGAGGGCAGCAGATCACAGCACAATCCAACCTGAATTTTGATTGCACCAAACACACACGCGCGCGCGCTAACATACATACACGCACATGTACATGCACACACTAGGTTGGTTTGGAGAGGATTCTCATTGCACTTAGGCCCTCAGAGTTGAACATGTTCATGTGGAGAAATGTCTGCGCTCCTTCTGCAATGTGGAAATGATTTGTCAATGGGCAGTATTTCCACACACAGTGTACACATGAAAGCAAATTTCCATTGCAATTGTATCCAAGCAATTCCGAGTGAGCCACTTTCCAAGGCGATGAGATTAACTTGGAATTTTTAATGTTTTACTCTTACAAGTAACCTTACATGTGAGAAAGGATTGAAAAGACCTAAACCAGACCAGCAGAGTGTGGGAATGTGTCACTTTAAAGAAAAGAGGGAAAGGCAGAGGAAGGGAGAGTGGTTTTGACCCCATTTCAGTGATTAACACCAAAAACAAGAAGAGTTCCCATTGCACAGAGATGCAGAGACAGAGATCCACACACTAATGCAGAAAAACAAGCACAGAGAGACAGACATGCACACAGAGGTTAACAGAGACATATATTTTATTGGTAGAGGAATTGAGTTCCGGAGTCCTGAGGTCATGATGCAGTTGTATAAGACGCTGGTACGGCCGCATCTGGAATATTGTGTGCAGTTTTGGTCGCCATACTATAGGAAGGATGTGGAGGCATTGGAACGGGTGCAGAGGAGGTTTACCAGGATGTTGCCTGGTATGGAAGGAAAACCGTATGAGGAAAGACTGAGGCACTTGGGGCTGTTTTCACTAGAGAAAAGAAGGTTTAGGGGTGACTTGATTGAGGTGTACAAGATGATTAGGGGGTTAGATAGGGTCGACAGTATGAACCTTTTCCCGCGTATGGAGTCGGGTATTACAAGGGGGCATAGCTTTAAATTAAGGGGGGGGTAGATATAGGACTGATGTTAGGGGTAGGTTCTTCACTCAGCGAGTCGTTAGTTCATGGAATGCCCTGCCAGTAACAGTGGTGGACTCTCCCTCTTTATGGGCATTTAAGAGGGCATTGGATAGGTATATGGAGGATAGTGGGTTAGTGTAGTTTAGGTGGGCTTGGATCGGCGCAACATCGAGGGCCCAAGGGCCTGTACTGCGCTGTATTCTTCTATGTTCTATATATAGACACACAGGAATTGACAAATACGAACAGAGGTATGCAGATCCATACTTGGTCATACAAACACACATAGACTCATCGAGTTATACAGGGTATTTGCAAACAGGCCTTTCTGCCCATACAGTCCATGCTGACCATAATCCCAAGCTAAACCAGTCCCACCTGCCTGTGCTTGGCCCAGATTTGTCCAAATGTTTTCTTATTCTTGTACTTAATGTTTAATTCTTGTACTTAACCAAATGCGTTTTAAATGCTATAACTTTACCCACAATCTATCACTTCCTCAGGAAGTTCATTCCCTTCACGAAACACATGCTGTGTAAAAAATGAATCACCTCACAGGTCCTGATCAGTTGGATCAAAGAAATTTGTAGGAAGCTAAGGAAGTGATTGTTGGGTCCCTTGCTGAGATGTTGTTTTCATTAATAGCCACAGGTCAGATGCTGGAAGTCATGAGTTTGACTAAAGTTTTGCTATTAAACCAAATGGAAAGAAAAATCCAAGAGCTATAGATTGGGGAGCCTGACATCAGTGGTGGGCACAGTGTTGGAGGGAATCATGAGCTACCTGATTTACATGCATTTGGAAAGGCAAGGACTGCTTAGGGATAGGCACAAGTGAGGACTGCAGATGTAGGAGATCAGAGTCGAGATGAGAGTGGTACTGGAAAAGCACAGCAGGTCAGGCAGCATCTGACCAACAGGAAAATCGACGATATAGTCAAAAGCCCTTTATCTGGATAGTGAAATGGGGTTGTGCGTGGATAATCATGTCTCACTAATTCGATTTTGTTTTTGTTGAAAAGTAACGGACAGGATTAATGACGGCAGAACAGTGGATGTGATCTATATGGACTTCAGTTAGTCATTCGACATAGCTTCCCATGGAGAGTGGTTAGCAAGATTAGATCACATGGAATACAGGGAGAATTACCCAGTTGGATACAGAACTGTCTCAAAGGTAGAGGACAGAGGGAGGTTTTCGAGGGTTGTTTTGCAGACTGGAGGCCTGTGACCAGTGAAGTATCACAAGGATTAGTGCTGGGTCCGCTACTTTTCATCATTTATATAAATGATTGCGATATGAACATAGGACAGTTGGTAAGTTTGCAGATGACATTAAAATTGGAGGTATAGTGGCAGCAAAGAAGGTTACTTCAGATTACGATTGGATCTTAATCAGATGGGCCAATGGACCGAGGAGTAGCAGACAGAGTTTAATTTAGATAAATGTGAGATGCTGCATATTGGAAAGGCATATCAGGGCAGGACTTATACACTTACTGGTAAAGTCCCGGGGAGTGTTGTTGAACAAAATGACCTCAGAACAAGTTTATAGTTCCTTGAAAGTGGATTTACAGGTAGATAGGACAGTGAAGAAAGTATTTGATATGTTATTGGTCAAGTGCATTATGTATATGCGTTAGGAGACTGGATTGCGACTGTACAGGACATTTGTTCGGCCACTTTTGGAATACTGAATGCAATTCTGATCGCCCTGCTCTATCGGAAGGATGTTGTCAAACTTGAAAGTGTTCAAGAAGGGCTTACACTGAGGTTGCCATGGTTGGAGTTTTTGAGTTACAGGGAGAGGCTGAATACGCTGACCCTGTTTTCCCTGGAGAATCAGAGGATGAGGGTTGATGTTAGATGTTAGTAAAATCATGGGTGCAACGGATAGCGTGAATAGCCAAGTTATTTTCCCTAGGGTAGTGGAGCCAAAAACTAGATGGCAAAAGTTTAAGGTGGGATGGGAAAGACAAAAACGGGCTCTAATGGGCAACATCTTCATGTAGAGGATGGTCCATGTGTAATGAGCTGCCAGAGGAAGGTATTGAGGCTAGTACAATTACAACATTGAACAGACACCTGGGTGGATAGATGAATGGGAAAGGTTTAGATGGAAATTGACCAAATGCCAGAAAATGGGAGGAGAATAATTTTTGCTATCTGGTTAGCATGGACAAGTTGGACCAAAGGGTCTGTTTCCATGCTATACAGCTCTATGACGCTATGTCCTTTTGAGAAACTTCTTCCTCTTATCTTAAAACAATCCCCCACTCGAGGGAAAACCTCTACAAGGCTACTTCTCAGCCTCCTACGATCCAGTAGAAAATGTCCGAAAATGTTGAGCCTGTCCTTATAATTCAAACACTTCATTCCCAGCAACATCCTGATAAATCTGTTTTGAACTCTCCCGAACTTGATAATAGTCTCGATACAACAGGGCGACCAGAACTGCACACGGTCCTCCAGGACATGCCTTACGAATGTCCTGTGCAACCTGAACATACCGTCCCAACTCCTGTACTCAAAGGACTGTCCACTACTATTTGTCATTTATATAAATGATTTGGACGCGAACATAGGAGATCTAGCTATTAAATTTGCAGATGACACCAAAATTGGAGGTGCAGTGAACAGATAAGAACGCTACCACAGAGTAAAATGGAATCTTGTTCAGATGGGCCAGTGGACTGAGGAGTGGCAGTAGAAGATATATTTAGATAAATGCGAGGTGCTACATTTTGTAAAAGGAAATCAGAGCAGGACTTATACACTTAATGATAAAGTCCTGGAGAGTGTTGCTGAACAATGAGACCTTGGAGTACACGTTCATATTTCCTTGAACGTAGAGTTGCAGGTAGATAGGATAGTGAAGCAGGTCTTTAATATGCTTTCCTTTATTGTTCAGACCACTGAGTACGAGAGTTGGGAGGTCATGTTGCGGCTGGACTGGAAATTGGTTAGGCCACTTTTGCAATATTGTGTACAATCCTGGTCTCATTCCTATCGGAAAGATGTTGTGAAACTTAGAAGGGTTCAGAAAAAGATTTACAAAGATGTTGCCAGGGCTGGAGGATTTGAGCTGTAGGGAGAGCCGGAATAGGCTGGGGCTGTTTTCTCTTAATCATTAGGGGCTGAAAGGTGAATTACAGAGGTTTATAAAATCATGAGAGGCATGCAAAGGGTAAATAGACAATGTCTTTTCCCCGGGGTGGGCGAGTCCACAACTCGAGGGCATAGGTTTAAGATGAGAGAGGAAAGATTTAAAAGGGATCTCAGGGGCAATTTTTATGCATAGACGGTGGTATGTGTATGGAATAATTTGCCAGAGGCTGGTCAAATTAAAGTATTTAAAAGACATCTGGATGAGTATATAAATAGAAAGGGTTCAGAGGGATATGGGCAAGTGTTGGCAAAATTGACAAGATTAGGTTAGGGTATCTGGTCGACATGGACAATTTGTACCAGAGGGTCCGTTTCCTTGCGGTACATCTCTATGACTCTATGTCTACATAATGAAGGGCATCAAGTGAAACACCTTCATAACCATCCTGTCTACGTATGAAGAAAACTTCAAAGAATTATGCCCGAACCTCTAGGTTGCTCTGTTCTACAACACTACCAATGGCTCAACATTTAATTGAATACGTGTTTTTTCAGTTTGTTTTACCAAAGTACAATACCTTGCATTTATCAACATTAAACTCCATCTGCAATTCTTTAGCCCAGTGAGTGATAATACTGGGGAAGAACGGCTGGAAAGTAATCAGTTACCTTGTATCATTTAATGGTTTTAGGAAGAGAGCATTCACACGTTAGAGGTGGGAAACAGTGGTCGGCGTTTCAGGCCAGAAAGTATGCTCTGTCTTTGTCTCTGATATTCAGTATTGATATCAATTCGAGTTACTTCACAGCGCAGAGTGTGTCTGCAGGATTTCATTCCCTCATATTGCAGACTACAGATAATAGGAGAAAGTGAGGACTCCAGATGCTGGAGATCAGAGCTGAAAATGTGTTGCTGGAAAAGAGCAGCACGTCAGGCAGCATCCAAGGAGCTGAAAGAGAGGGCTGAAGAAGGGCTCATGCCCGAAACGTCGATTCTCCTGCTCTTTGGATGCTGCCTGACCTGCTGTGCTTTTCCAGCTACACATTTTCAGCGACTACAGATAATAGCCATTTAAACTGGAAACAATAGCCAAGTATTTAAAGATGTTTATACTTTATCTCGAAGGCAGAGCACATAAACTCGATATCCTACAGTTGAGGCAAGTACCTTGCATTTTTAACAACATTATTATTCTAACTGGGTAGTTCAGTAAAGTGGACCAGATTTCAATGAATCCATACCGATCTGAAAGCTGCCATTTAAAGTTAAAAGTTGGGGCATGGTTTAGACCTTGTGTAGTCGGTAGTATCCCTGCCTCTGAGGCAGAGCTCTGGATTCTATTCCAATTCCTGAACTTGTCCAGTCGTGCCCCTAGCTCGAGACCATATTGTCTAGGTTCTGGTCCAGCGTGTCAGAACAGGCTGATAAACAAACACACAAGAGAATAATGTTGTGACTTTCGGGTCTATTGTGGGGTGATGGTAGTGTCCCTGCCTCTGGCCCCAAAGGTCTAGGTTCTTTTCCTACGAGAGGTGTTTTATAATATGTCTGAACACGTTGACTAAAATGATTTTAAAATTGTCATTTGGTCACGATGGAAAAGGTGTCAGTATTGAATTTCAGAATTTAAGCCCCGGAAGCACAGACCTTGGGAGGGAGATGCATTTGCACCTTCTAGAGGATTATACATTCATGAAGTGCGTGAATAGAGGGGGAGTAGTCAAGATCTTTTCCCCATGTTTGGAAGTCCAAAATTAGTAGGCATAGATTTAATGTGAGAGGTGAAAGATTTTAAAGTGACCTCGAGGCAACTTTTTCACTCAGAAAGTGGAAATGAACTGCCGGACGGTGTGGTGGAGGTTGGTGCAATTACAACATTTAAAAAGCACGCAGATGGGTATATTAATACGAAGGATTTAGAGTGATATGGGCCAATTGCTGGCAAATAGATTCGATTAGCTACAGTGTAGCACAAGTCCACACCAAACCTCTGAAGAGTTACTGACCCAGAACCATCTCACCACATTTGCACCTAAGTAATGCACCTGACATTATGTGCAACTTTGCATGGTCTATTCACATAACCTGCACAACTTTGGACTGTGGGAGGAAACCCACGCAGACACAGCAAGAATGTCCAAAATCCACACAGTCAGTCGCCTGAGCCAGCAATCAAACACAGGTCCCTGGTACTGTGAGGCAGTAGCACTGAGCCACTGCACCGTCCCAAGTAGGGCACGATTAATTTCATAAATCAGGGTGTCATGGACGAGTTGGTCAAAAGTGTTTGCTTCCGTGCTGTACAACTCTAAGATTCATCAAGCCATTTAATCTAGGTCCCTGTTTAATCTTCATTGTCCACTATATAGCCAAACTTGGTTTCATCCACAATCTTTCTAACAATGCCTTCTATAATTCTCATCTGAATCATTTGTCTAAATGTCAAACAAAAATGGATTGAGCACAAGTCCCTGTGGAACACCACTATGCACAGTGTCACAAAGATACTGTGTCCTTGATTTTTTTCAGAAGGGTTGTAAATAGTTCCCGGCTCCAAGATGATTGGCTTGGTGTAGACATTAAACGGTTCTGTGATTAAAGGCATAATAAAAGGGGAGTGGTCAGCTCTCTATGTGAGCAGTTCAGTCCAGAACCAGTTTGTAGTTCAACTGTATGGATAGGCTCTCTCTCTGTCTCTCTCTCTCTCTCTCTTGCTCTCTCTCTCTCTCTCTCTCTCTCTCTCTCTCTCTCTCTCTCTCTCTCTCTCTCTCTCTCTCCTTCTGCCCTTCTAGCTTCAACCTGTAAGCATTTGTTCCATTTGCACTGTTCTTAAAGGGTGTTTGCTTATTTGGATGGTTGTGTGCTTCCAGAACAACTAATTAAGTCTAGTTTGAATAGATTGAGTTCTGTTCTTTGTGTTTCATTGTGTAGATTTGTGAATTATTTTGTCTGTTTTAAAACCTGATAATTTTCACTGTGCACTTACTGAAACAAATTACAAAGTTACGGTCTGCGCAGCCTGGTTAAAAACAATTTGAGTGGCCTGGCCTCGTCCATAACAACAGGCCTCCAGTCTGAAAAACACCCCTCCTCGATAATGCTGTCTCCTGCTATTAGGCAAACATACACAGACACGTACACAGAAACGTACACAGACACACACACCCAGACACACACACAGGGAGACACTCACACGCATACAGATGCACATACACAAATACACACACACAAAGACACGCACACAGAGACAACACATGCACACAGACACGCATAGACCCACAAAGAGACGTAGACACAGCGACATACACAGACACGCTCAGACGCATACTCATAGCGACACACAGTTTGGTGGTCAGATAACATTATTGTATATTTCTGCTCAGAGATGGAGAAAATGCAACATGCTGGAGGAGCCACTGCTTATTGCTCCCTCTCTTTCCTTGTTCTTTCTCGCAGCAATGTATGAGAGGTGAAAACCGTTCAGTTATCGTTATAATTCATGTAGGATTACTGTTAAGGAAACATTGGCAGCTCACTACAGCCTAAAATCAAAGGTAATGCAGCCAAATCCGACTGTTCAAGGAATAAATCCTGCTTGTGTGAGCAGAACAACCTCAGAGGCAGAATAGCATTTAATTATTTTACTTTTGCCTTGAGTTTAACTATTGCTTGGACAAAGCTCTTTCAAGCTGATATTTTGCAGCTTCTTTTCCTGCTTGTATTTAGGCATGTGGATGTGTGTGTCTGTGTGCACTTGCGTGTGTGAGACACTGTGTATGTCTTAGTGTGTGTGTCTGTGTGTATGCACGGATTGCATCTCAGTATGCATTCAAAGATAAATATTAATGTACATATTTGTCCAAAGTGTTTGCACTTTAATTTTCCATCTTAGCTTTGAGTAACTTTGCTTTGGTGAATTATTTTTGCAAATGTAAGATATCGAGTTGACTTGTCCCCAGCAAAGAACCTGACCTAGTCTGTAACCTACATCATTGGTCATATCATCAACCTGGTTACATTTAACATTTATCATGATCAATGGAGGAACGGGACTAGAAAATGAAACAGTGGTCCGTCAAACCCAGTCTGAACACGGATGAGGAGAATTTCACAAAGGGTTGTTTGAGTGGGAATGCTCTTCCCAGAAGTTTGTGGTGCCTGTGTGTTTGCATTTAGTCAAAGCATTTAGATATTGGACAGTAAATGACAATGAACTACCGATATGGAAGTGGGGCTGAGAACACATGCAGATCAGCCACGACCTTACTGCCTAGTTGAGAAGGCTTAAAGTGTTTAATGACACACTCCTACTCCTCAGTCCAACGTCCCTATGTTCCATTCAGTTCCTCAAAACTGCAAGACAGAGCATTTGGAGTTCATTTACTCCGATAACCTGCTGCACAGAAACAGAGGAGACCATTCAGTGACTGAAGACTCAAGTGTAGCGCTGTAAAAGCACAGCAGATCAGGCAGCATCCGAGGAGCAGGAGAATCGCCGTTTCTGAGCATAAGTTTCTGCCCGAATCGTGGTTTCAACAGAATACACGGACGCCATTCAATCAATTGAAACTATTGGATAAGAATAGGGATAGCCCATTCAGACCCTCATGCCTATTACATAAGGAGGGAAGGAGTGTAGTCAGCACATCGAGATGTTAAACAGGGACGGAGTCGCCAAGTCAGGTCCTTGAACTGCTTCCAGATGACCAGGAGGTGGCCATTCAGCCTATCGAACCACTTGTGCAGCAATAGGAAGATGTCTTTGATGCCCCAACATAACAAAGAGTGAAGCAGAGTCTACACAGATAGATTGCTCTATGTTGTTCCTCCTGGTTCCTTTGCTCAAGGTACATATGTGTCACTTTAACTTGGTTTGCTGAACGTGAGAGGGACAATTGAATGGTTTGTGCCAAGTCTCAAGGAAATGCCTTCTATCTCCGAGAAGACATTATTGCACTCCTACTAGAGGTCAGAAGCTGGTGGGAATGGCGAACTATTTCAGGAGTAAGGCATTAAAGCTGCTGATAGATTTATTAACAGTGCAGAGACACAATCAACTGCACATTGAGACGGTGAGAATTCATTCAGAGCCTGGAGCTCCCTCTCAACCAACATGGGGTCTCCACATTGTTACATGAACTACTGGGAATTACATATCATGGGGAAAATGCAATTTCTCACAAAATCACCATCTTTTTTCTGGACACAATAAATGTGAGTCCATAATCCTCAAGTTTGAATGTAATCACTTGTTATTCTCTCGCTTTGCTACGTATTTCGCTGGATTATACTCTTATATCTTTTATCAGTTAATTATCCTTTACACAATGTAATTCAACAATGTGTTTGCAAAGGTGCAATCTTTTATTGCACAGTTTGTATGCCTTTACTTTTTTAGATTTGTTGTAGCCTTAGCCAAAAAGTAAATGTTTTGTTTACTGAACATTTTTTGGAAACTGTCTGTGTGGCGTTTGCACATTGTCCCGTGTCTGCGTAGGTTTCCTCCGGGTGCTACGGTTTCCTCCGACAGTCCAAAGATATGCAGGTTAGATGAATTGGCCATACTAAACTGCCCATAGTGTCAGGGATGAATAGAGGGGAGGGGAATGGGTCTGGCTGGGTTACTCTTCGGAGGTTCGATGTCGACTTGTTGGGCCGAAGGGCCTGTTTCCATACTGTAAGTAATTAAAAAAAAAGTGACCTGTTTATCGAGATTCAAGGGTTAGACACAGTATGTATTTTTAATGGGCTAAGAAACAGAAAGGAACACAGTGACTGTGGAGACTGACGAGGAGTAAAGTGACATCCCCCCTGTCCCCAATGTCTTCTTGACAGACAGAATAACATCAAATGTAGAGAAAGAAACAGAATATATTCGGAAGAAGGAATTGCAACTGACAATGTAAATAAAACAGGATAATTTGAAATGGAATGGCCGAACAACGATTGATGTGTGTGTGTGTGTGTGTGTGTGTGTGTGTGTGTGTGTGTGTGTGTGTGTGTGTGTGTGTGTGTGTGTGTGTGTGTGTGTGTGTGTGTATGTGTGTGAGAGAGAGAGAGGGAGAGAGGGAGCCTGTGTGTGTGTGTGTGTGTGAATGTGTGTGTGCGAGTGAGTGTGTGTGTCTGTCTGTGTGTGTCTATGTGAGTGCTTGTGTGTCTGTGTGTGTGAATGAGTGTGTGTGTCTGTGTGCGTGTGAGTGCGTGTGTGTCTCTCTGTGTGTGAGTGTGTGTGGGTGTCTGTATGTGTGTCTGTGTATGTGTCTGTCTGTGTGAGTGAGTGTGTCTGCGTGTGTGTCTGTGTGTGTGAGTGAGTGTGTGTGTCTGTGTGCGTGTGAGTGCGTGAGTGTGTCTCTCTGTGTGTGTGAGTGTGTGTGGGTGTCTGTATGTGTGTTTGTGTGTATGTGGGTGTCTGTGTGTGTCTGTGTGTGTGAGTGTGTGTGGGTGTCTGTGTGTGTATCTGTGTATGTGTCTGTGTTTGTGAGTGAGTGTATCTGTGTGTGTGTGTGTGTGTGTCTGTGTGTGCGCGCGCGCGCATGCGTGCAGATACATAAGACTGTTCAAACGTGTGCACCATATTCAGAATGAACAAGGGAGACATAGTTAACAAAAGTGATGCATGTGATGTTCAAAATTTATAAAACGTTAACACGTTATTTAGTCTTCAGCTGAGATGTTATGTTCCCCTTCTTTCAACGTACGCTCTGCCTCCTGCCTCTTCCTTGCATTCCCAGACCTAATCTCTAATTCTTATCAGGATGTATGTTATAAATTCCTGCTTCGTGGTTCCAATTTATTTCAGTTAATCAATTTTCTACCGGGAAACATATACATTGGCCTGCTGGGCTCTGTCAAAAACTGTTGCCTGTCATATTGTTGGAGATAATAGTTCTGGTATTAGACCGACATTTCATCATATTATTCTGTTGCACATACACTGTACAAAGGACCACAACACATAGGAATTGTCAAACCAAATACAGACGTACATCTATACCTATCAGTCATGTAGACTTCTCTACTTTTATATCTCCATGTCGAAATTCTGTCTCTCTCTGTGTCTCGATTTCTCTTTTAATCTAATTGATACATCGTCCAATCGTTCTTTCTGTCTCATGCCTCAGACTTTCCTCCTTCTGTTTACAGCTATTGCTCACTTTTGGTTGTGATGTCTTATAATTGAGTAATGTAACTAAAAGACATGAGGGAGCAGTTGGTCAGAGTTAGTTGGAAGGAAAGCTGAGCACGGGAAGATGGTGAAGCAGCAATGACAGGAGTATCTGGAGATAATTCAGCAGCACATCAGAAACTCCTCACAAGTAAGAAGAACAATATTCAGCAGAAGACAAGTCAGCCGTGAGTGATAACGAACTCAGGGAAAGCATAAAAACAAAATAAAATACACACAATGTGGTGAAGATTATTGGGAATCCAAAGGATTACGAAGTCTACAAATTCGAGCATGGATAACTAATAACAGCAAATGGGAGGAGAGGGTGAAATATAATATTACGCTTCTTAATCGGGTAAAAGAATGATGAAAGCGATTTTTAGATACATAACAAGGAAGACAGGGAGTAAAAAACAAACAAAGGACTGTTGGAAAATGAGGCTTGAGTAGTTATGGAATGGCAGAGGAATTGAACAGATACTTTACCTCAGTCTTCACGGTGGAAGACACCAGCAAAATGCCAGAACTTCAAGACAGTCAGGGTATAGAGTTGAGTATGAAAATGTGTGTTGCTGGTAAAACACAGCAGGTTAGTCAGCATCCAGGGAACAGGAGAATCTTCGTTTCGGACATAAGCCCTTATTCAGGGCTTATGCCCGAAACGTCAATTCTCCTGTTCCTTGGATGCTGACTGATCTGCCGTGCTTTACCAGCAACACATTTTCAGCTCTGATCTCCAGCATCTGCAGACCTCACTTTCTCCTTGAGTATACTGACCTCAGTATTGTGGAGGTGCTAGGGAAGGTGAAGTTGAATCAATCAACGAGACCATTTGGACAACAGCTCGTAGTTCGAAAGAGACATCGAAGGCGATTGTAGAGGTATTGCTGGTGATCTTTCAGTAAACGTTGGAGTGAGGGAGGACTGGTAAATGTAACCTCCCCGTTTAAGGAGAGAAGGACACAGAAGACAGGAAATTAAAGAAGGACTTATTGGATCTTTGGGTTTATGAAAAGATGTGTGGAGTATAAGAACAAGGAGGTTGTGAAGTATATTGGAAATGGTGTGATTAAGCTACAGCATAACAAGAGTTACGTTTACAATGCCATTGTGAACAGCAAAGATGAAAGTACGGTTTAAACAAAGGAAACCAGTTCGAAGCAGGCAGGAGAATTAGTGACAAAAAGAATGTTTCCTAGACCCTGCAGTGAGAATGTTGAGATAAACTTGTCAGTAAACAGACAAGGAATGTATAAAAAGCACAATAAAATCTGTTGCTGATAAGGTCTCAACGTGCAACTATGTAGCCAATACATATGAAGCTGAAAAAGCAAAGCAAGTGAGACAGCATCCTCGGAACAGGAAAGTCAACGTTTCATGCTGAAAGACTTCATCAGGATTGGGGTGGGGGAAGGGGAGCCGGGAAGTAAATAGAGGGAGGGGCGTGGGGCTGGTGGAAGGGTAGGTGGAATGGCGATAGGGGAATGCAGGCAGGTAATTATTGTGATTGGTCAGTGGGAAGGGTGCAACAGAGATACGAATGGGAAGATGGACAGCTTTGGTCAGGTCAGGGAAGGGAACATGGGGCAAGGCTGTGGGTAGAGAGACTTTGAAGCCAGTGAAGTAAATATTGAGACCATTAAGCTGTAAAGTCTCCAGCTGAACTATCAAGTTGTGTTCTCCAGTTTCTGTTTGGTTTCACTCTGACAGTGGAGGAGGCCAAAGATGGACCTATTGCCGGAGGAGCAAGAGGAGGGGAGTGATTGAAATAGATGGCAACGGGAATGCTGAGTTTGTTAAAGCGTGCAGAGAGCAGATACTCCATGAATATGTCCCTGAGTCTCCCTTTAGTCTCCACAACATAAAGGAGACCACGTTGGGAGTTGGAGACGAGCTCGGTGGGCCAGGATCAGGCTCTGTGTGGAGCATGAGTGCTCTGCACGAAACAACCAACTCGACTTTCCAGTTACCATTCATTTTAATTTCCACTCCCACTCGCCCGGCGACATGACCATCCTTAGCCTGTCCACCGTCAGAGTAACAGCACCTGAGAGTTTACCTTTGAAACTGACAGCCCAGTGGCCTCAATGTTGACTGAAGCCGCTTCAAAAACCCTCCACCCATAGCCTTATCCCTTGTCCCTTTTCCCTGACCAAACCCACCTGTATCTGCTCCATCCTTCCCACTGACCAATCACAGCAACATCATACCTGCATGTACCTCCCACCATCATACATACCCGCCGCCCTTCCATATCCCATCACTCCATTTCTGGGCTCCCCTCCCCCTCCCAGTCCTGACAAAAGGTCCAAGATCAAAATAGTGCCTTTGCTGCTCCTCTGATTCTGCTGGTCTGCTGTGTTTATCCAGCTCCAAGTTTATTAACTCTGGCCTCCCGCACCTATAGTACTTCCTCTCTCCAAGCTGTGGAACTCGGTGGTCTACATATAAGAAGAAATAACTTTGGAAACTTGAAAAGAACGCGTACACATTCGTTATTTCTTACCAACCCAATACACACCTTCCAGATGAAGCAGCGTTTCATTTTTAATCTTTCAATCCAGTCTCCTGTCATTGCTGCTCACAATGCAGTGTCCTTTACATTGGGGAGACCAAACAGAAACTGTTTTGAGGAACACTCCCACTCTGTCTGTCGGAATAAACCTGACCTTCTCATTGCTTCCCATTTTAATAACGTACCATGCTCTGATGCTAACATTTCAGTCCTGGGCTGCTGTAATGCTCCAAAGAAACACAACTCAACCTCGAGTTACACCTCACTTTAGACCTTGGTACGTTCTATCCTGTAGGAGTTTTTATTCAATTCGATACTTCCACAGCCTCACCGCATTATGGCTGTTCTCCATTCTTTACACATTCTTTCTCCTGGTCTCCCAATGAACTTACCCTGTTTGTGAATCGTTTGTCTTGCACTTAATTAAGGAACCCATTTCCCCTCCTTCACAAACTAATTAATACTCATTTTACATTTGATTCTCTTTTACCAGAAATAAAAGTCAATTTGTCAGTGGCATTGCCCTTTCACACCATCTTGTTTCCCGTCACCCCTCCTCTACCTCGGTCAAGGGATTTAAAAGCCCATTTTCAAATCCTTTTCTGGTCTGAAAAGGAGTCACACTGGACTTGAAAGGCTAACTGTGTTTCTCTCTCTCCGCAGATGCTGCTCGGACTTGCTTAATTTCTATAGCAATTTCTGGTTTTCACCACGTTTCAAAGACATGTGTCAACTTGGCTTGAACGCCTTGTTCACCCTTGAGCGTCATGTTCCGGGAAGTGAAAGATAACACAAGATGCACAATTTCCGTGTCTCAGAAATGACGTAAAGCTGGCATCACTGAAACTACAGAGTTCTAACTGTTAGTCAGGGAGAGAAACAGAGGGACACGCATTCACTCTCAACACAGAAGGTAGCACATACTGGAAAGGAAAAGATTCAGATGATTATGTTAAAGTGTGTTGGGCAATGAGACAAATTGTAAGTGTGACACCATGGAGAGACTGTATTTGAAATATTGCAGCTCAATCTGCGTGTTCCATGTGATGCTGAAGACCACAACAGCAACAGAAGCAAAATTATATTCAAACATAATCTGTAACTTTTTGCCTGGGATTATCCCTCAGTCTACCATTACCAATAAACTTCAGCGACGAGTGTGGTGAACATGCCAGGGCAGAACTATATGTAGCTAAAACTGATGGCAAACCATAGGGCTACCACACTTAACTGTTTACATTCCAAACAGCAGGACTACCACCTGATAGGGAGGGTGGAATGATTGCAAGACCAACAGATCAGTTCGAAGCTCTACTATCCTGCCAGATCCAACCATTAATGGATTAAACAACTCACTGCAGGAGAGGACCCAACACATGTCCCCCTCCTTAATAATGGAACAACCCTGCACATCAGTGCAAAAGACAAGCATGTCGTTATCTGCGACACATTCAGCCTGAAGTATTGAATTATCTACCTCCCCTCGTCAGGATGCCAACAGAATTCCAGATGGCAGTTTTCAAACGATCTGATTCGCTCTATGTGACATGAAGGAACATCTGAACACAGTAGCTATGACAAAGGCAATATACAACAAGCCGTGTCCCTGGGGAAGCTGTTTCATTCCAGTTCCAACTCTGACAACGATATGGCAATGTGGAAAATAACTCAACTTTGACAATCCCTTAAGAGGAGAATAATAACAGTATGACCAACATCACCCCCTCAATTCCATAACTGAATTATGGAAATTGTTGGCAGTTCTTTTTGACAGAGTTGTCTCGCGGCACAGAAATAAACTGCTCAGTGTGGTTTGCGCTAGGTTACTATATGGAGATGGAAATGTCACTGGATTTCTAATCCAGACCAGACTAATGCTCTGGCAGCTGGTGGAAGTTAATAACAATTAATAGAATATCGAGATTTAAAGTCTTGAGTCAGTAATAATGACCTTGAAGCCAATGTCAATTATAAACACCAATTTTCTTCCCCAATGTACTTTCAGGAAGTGAATCTCCCGTATTTTCCTGGTCTGGCCTAAACGTGACTCCAGACACACAGATATGTGATATACTCTTCAATGGTCTCTGAAATGGCAAGCAAACACTCAATTGTGTCAATCTGCTCCGAAATCGTAAAGGATAAAGCTGGTCAGAACACCCGGCATCAGCTTCTGCATCAGAAATGGGAAACACAGGCCTGTTAACCCTGCAGGGACCTCCTTCCTAACATCTGAGAGCTTGTGACAACATTGATAGTGCTTATCCACAGACTACATAGAAGCATTGGGAAAAGAGTAGGTCATTCAACGCAGCGAGCCTCCCGCGTTCTTATCATGGCCCGAGAATCTCCTCAGTGCTTTTCTCCCAGAGCAGAGTGAGATATGTTGCAATTGATTCCATAAACCAAATGTTTCAGGTGTTTGCGAATAGCTGAGACCCAAGGACATAATCCTGAGATACTCCACGATCCTTCATCTCCAATAAAAGGATCCTTTTATTCCTGTTTTTTCCGGTCCAGGGGCTCCTTTTCTGACCTGCTTTCTATTTCTTATTTTCTCCTCCTCCTTTCTTTTTGTAATTTACTGACCTCAAGCTGGACCCACGGTTTGGAACTCAAGCTAAGCCCAATGAGAAGGAGAGTGAGTCTTTACTTACTTTTCTGGAGCAAACACATGACTTGGAATTGGCAGCTGCAACATCAGTGTCAACGTGAGTGATATAGGGCCCAGTAGCAAAAAGTGATGCCTGAAGATTGGAGACTTGTTGTTGGTTGTGTCCTGCACTGGTTATGGTGAAGCGGATAGTGGAAGGCCATGATGGTAACATCGATAAGGTGGGCCCAACAGCAAGAGACATGGCTCTGACATTGGAATGGCCTGGCAGAGGAGACAATGAGCTGGTGATGGAGGAGTATCTGTCCAGTGGCAAAAATGGTGCCTGAGGATCAGCAACTTCGATGTTGCTGGGGTCTGGTGTAGATGGGGTTGAAGCTGTCATGAAAGTTGGGTTGCAGGGGTGGTCGATGATGAGGAGCTGTCTCACAACCCATAAATTCTCTTCAGGTTGTATCCTCTGTTTATTCCATTGTCTTCAATTATCCAAATTGCACCACTTTGTGGCAACAAGTGAAAGCATTTCACTGTATTTTATTGTATTTATCCTGGAAAATACACCTGGTCATAAAATCAAAATCAAAAACGTTTACTCACTCTTTCCTGCTAGCTGTCCCATTCTGTAACCATGTCCAAATATTTGCCACAATCCCATAAGATATGATTTTGAACACTGGGTTTGTGACTTCAGCAAAAATCTTTCTGTAAATCCCCCTCGTAATCTTATCCTTGTGAATCACCTCTCCCTCAGCCTTCTCTGCACCAAAGTAAACAACCCGAACTTATCCAGCCTCTCTCTTAGCTGATATGCTCCATCCCAGGGAGCATCCCGGTAAATCTCCTCTGCACCCCTCCACTACAATCACATCCTTCCTGCAATATGGCTCCTAGAACTACGTACAGTGTTCCAACATGGCCTAACCATAGACTTGTATAGCTCTGACAATCTATACGTTAGTGAATGAAGGTTCTGCCTATGGTTCCCTCTGCCTTGTTAACTAACGTATTAACCTCAGTCAAAAAGTATATTGCTGGAAAAGCACAGCAGATCATCCAGCTTCTGAGAAGCAGGAAAGTCGACTTTTTGAGAATATGCTTTTCATCAGGAATGTGGTCACCAATCCTGATAAAAAGCTTATGCTCGAAACGTCGACTCTCCTGCTCCTTGCATGCTGCCTGACCGACTGTGCTTTAGCAGAACTCACTTCTTGATTCTGATCTCAAACATCTGCAGTCCTCATGTTTTCCCTATTCTATTACCCTGTGCCGTCACATTCAGGGATCTGTGGAGGAAGACCCTCTCATCTTCTTCGTGTGCTGCAATTCTTTATATACCCCCATTTTTTTCACCACATGTTTATCAGGGCTACATTCCATCTGAACATCTGACCATTCCATCTGTATCTTCCTGTAACATAAGGCCTTCCTCCTCACTGCCACCCAGCCAAACTTTGTGTCAAATGAAAACTTAATTAGCACACACCCTCACCACCCCCCGCTAACATATCCACATCTAGATCATTTATGAATACCACAAATAATAAGATACACTGCACTGATCCCTGTGGTACATCAGAGGGGACACTGGTTTCCAGTCACACAAACAGACTTCCTCCACCACCCTCAGTATCCTGCGAGTAAGACAATGTTTGATGTAACTCACTAAGTTACCCTTAATATAATGACTTTTTAAATCAGTTTCACATATGGATCTCTATCAAAGGTCTGGATGAAAAACCATAAGAACAACATGCTCGAAAACAAACAATAACATTCATTGGTATGACTTCCCGCCTATGATGTCATACTGACTCCCCCTGATCAAACGTTGCCTCTGCAAATAGAGATAAATTTTCTCCTCTCCTCTTTTCTCCAGTACTTGCCCTAACACGGATCTAATACTGACTGGTTAACAGTCAGGCTATTTCCACCATCCTTCCTGTAAAGTGGGACCATATTCGTTGTTCTCCAGTCATCTGGCAACTCCAACTTCCCTGTAGCCAGATTCGACTTAAAAATTTGAGTCAGCGCCTTTTCTTCTTTGTCTCTAACAGCAGCCTGTAATGCAACTTATCCAGACATGGCAATCAGTCCAATTTTACACAAGCCAAAGCCTCCAATCCCTGCTCCCATCTTATATCAGTCTGTTCAAGAACTTCCCAACCCATCCTTTTGAATTCTGTCCCTGCATCCTCCTTCTCCAAGTAAAAGAGATATGGAGCCCTAATGTAACAATCGATCAATGTCCTCCAGCTTCTCACACAGAGTGCTCCCTTGGTCTCTAATGGGCCCTAGGTGTATCCTGGTTATTCTGTTCTGATTGATATACGTGGACAACATCTTGGGATTCTCCCTAACCTTGCCTGGCAGCACTTCTCCATGCCCCTGTGTCAGTCCGTCTTTCTGTGTAAACTTTCTAAGCTTCACTGTGAAATCCTTTCATTTTGGAAATCACCGGAGAACTCAAACTGAATTTCTCCATCAGATAATCTTGCCTCTAATAAGATTGGCATGAATGTAACTTTTTAGTTTCATTGTAATTTCCAAGTTCTCTACAAGAAATTATCGTGTGTGGATATTCCCCATTCCAAACGTGTCCTTTCCTTCACTTTCCGTTCAAGTATCGAGAGAAACGTTTGGTTATACTAACGTTTCTTGTTAGCTTGCATTTTTTTTTTATTATTTCATTATCAGTTCATTGGTCCTCAAATGTCTATGAATCCATGGCTTTCAACAATATCTGGCATTTTTCTGAGCTGCTTCCTTTGATCTAATACAATCTTTAACTTATTTTGTTAACTATTGTTAAGTCACCGTATCCTTTTGCTGTTTAAACTGTGGTGGACATGTGTATATTGTACATTTTAAGGTATTTATTTAAACAACAACCATTGCCTGTCTTCCAGTAAATCTTTTCATGTACTTCTCCAATTCACTGAATCTAATTTTAGCCTCATACTTTCGTGAATTGCATGACTCAGGTTCATAACCACAGTTTCAAAAACAACTGGTTTGTATTCAGACGTCGTATAAAATTCAATATTATTATTCCCCAAACCTCCTTTTCAGCAGGGTTTTCAATTAGCTCTTCTGATCACATAACACCAATTTCAAAACAGCCTTACCTCTAGCTCAGTGTTCAACAGACTGTGAAAGGAAACCATATCAAATACGCTCATGAAATCCATTTTCCTAGCATTATTATTCACTTGGGTTACAACAGTTTTGATGCAGTTTGAAAGTGTTCATTATTACTGCGGTACCCACAAACCTGGGTACCTAATTTCCTGTTTTATGATAGACCCAAAACTTGTATTGCAACTTTCACTTTGACATATAACTTCCGTCAATCTTTGCTTCTCCTTGATGATTCTAAGATTCACCTTACTAGATTCTGTGGAATCTGAGCGATGTGGCCCTTGGAGAGATTAATGGTAGATTCAGGTGAAATATTTGGTGAAGACTATTTGGACGTTGAGATAATCTCGTCACGTTATTCTTCTCAAGTGTTATTATAACATTTTCACCAGCTCTCCCGTTATGCTGGTGGAGTAGAGACGGATAATGTTCTTTCAACAATGTTATGCCTTCCCCCAGACAGCTGAGACGGCTCTAACCTGGGAGGAAACCTTAGAGCAGGTTGGTAAGAACAGCGGAAAGAGTCCGCAACAGAAGCCAGTTATACAGCTAATTCCACTTCTCCAGCTTGTTACACTGGTACAGTAGAAGGATGTTCAGGCCTTTGACCCTGTTACACCAGAACAGGACTAGGTTATGCAGCCCCTGGAGTCTGAAATACAGTTACAGGAGAATGCTAATCAGCTCCTTGAGTCTATAACACTGCACACAGAGTAGACCATGAGGCACCAGTGTCCTGTTATGCAGCAGCAGGATCAGTCCATTCAGCCTCCTCAAGTCTCTAACACAAGAACTGGAACAGATTGGTACACTAGAATAACAGGAGGCCATTCAGCATGAGAACTAAAGAAGGAGATACAATCATTTGAGACTTGTTATGGAAAGGTGGAGGTAATTCACTCATGTGTCAGTTGCATCTGAACAGGAAGAGACAAATCACTCTTTCAATCCCATTTCAAAGATGTCGGAGGTGATTGTTCAGTATCTCGAGCCTGTTGTGAAGCAAGATGAAGTGACCGTTCAGCCCCTCAAAATGTTGTATAGCAACAGGAAGATTCCACAATCCCTCAGGCTTCTGACGCATTATCAGGAGGAGGAGAAGCAGATTTTGAATCTGTAAATCAGGACATTCCGGCCACCAAGACTATTATGTAGGAACACCATGGGGACATTCAGCCCATTGAGGGTATAAACAAGAAACTGAGTGAATCCATTCAGACACTCATGTCTATTACTACAGCGATTGGAGCAGATCTTTTAAAGCTTTGTGCCTGTGACACAGGAACATGGGAAAGAGAACGTAGCGATTGCAAAAAGTTAGGAATTAGGATAATCATCTTCATTTGTCACTAAAAGGTTGTAAGCAAACTGTTGGGAATTATGGGAAATTGTGAGACTCCGTTATATTTAATTAGCAACAGGGGATTTGCAAAGTAAAATCTGAATACATCAGAATTAGCATGATTTTTTAAGAATTTGCTTGTTCGAATTCTTTAAAGATGTGATAAGCAAAGTAAACAATAGGGATACATGAAATGTAAAGCACCTGGTCTTTGAAAATGCCTTGATTAAATGCTGCACAAAATATTAAGCTGTAAAATAAGAGGACATGGGTTTGGGAGGAGGTCATTCACCTGGATAGAGGGCTGGTGAGCCAACAAGATGCAGAGACATGGAATAGTTGTTTTATTAGCAACTTTTGGGGTTCCATAGAGTTCAGGCCACGTCACTCACAATTTACCATCTATTGTATTACTTGGATGAGAGGAGAGAAAACACTACAGCTACATTTTCTGCTGACACTAAAGCAAGTGGAAAAGTAGGTTGATGTAATGGAGATGTAGAAAAATTACGAACGGACATGAAAAGTTTATATGAATGTGCCAACATCTGGCAGCTAAAATGTAACGTGGATAATATGGGATTAACCATTTTGATCAGAGGAATCCAACATGCTACGGAAATGGAGAGCAACTTCAGAGTGCCTTCGCGCAGAGGCATCTGGGTGTCCACGTGCAGACCATAGAAAACTCATTTGCAGGTACAGCAGGGAATGAGAAAGGCAAGTGCAATTTCAGCATTTACTTGTAAAAGAATAAAGTATAAATGGAGGGAAGAAATACTGCAACTTTGCAAGGTATTAGTGAGACGGTAACTGACGTACTGTGTTCAGGTTTGTGGTCCTGACTGCAGGAGTGATATTGTTACAACGAAGGCAGTTCAGAACAAATACATTAGATTGATTCCAGAGACGAATTTGTCTTTTGAAGCGAGTTTGAGCAGTTCAGGCCGATACATTCTCGGTTGAGAAGAATGAGAGGAGACCTCATTGAGGTCTGGAAGATGTAAAGGTGATTGATAATGTCGGTGTGGAGTGGATATTTCCTCATGTGGGGCAAACTAGAACAAGAGATCATAGTTTTAGGATTAGGCAGAGCAGATTTAATTCAGTGGTGAAGAGAACTTACTTCTCTCAATGGGCTGTGAATCTGGGTAATTCACTTCCCCAGTGTGCAGGGGATGCTGGGACGTTGAATAATGAAGGGATATGGAGAGCAGACAGGGAAATGGAACTAAGCCGGCAATGACATCGGCCATGATTGCATTCAATGGCGGAACAAGCTTGAGGGGCTGGATTGTTCCTCGTTCTTATTCAGCCCTTTGACTCTGCTCCACAGGAACGGGGGAGGAACGGTTACCAAACAGGAAGCAGCCCTCCGGATAAATCAGTCTTAATCAGTTTGACAGAACATAACCAGTGGGGTCACACAGTGGCTAGTGCTGAGTCCTCGACTGTTTACAAGCGATATCAGTTATCAGGACGATAGAACCGATGTACTGCTGCTAAGTTTGGTGATGACACTAAGGTAAGAAAGTCATTAAGTTATTAACAGAATTTGGAGAGTGAATGTGGAGATATTGACAGGTAAAGTAAATGACTAATACTTTGCCAAGTGGAATATGATGGAATGTATACCCTGTCAGCTTTTTCAGGAAGAATGAAAGGCGGCATGCTACTGAAATGTTGAGGGATTACATGACATAGTGATAGTGTGTTCTGGAGCATTCACTCTGACCCATTCCGACATGGGAAGTGTTGCTCTATCTCCATGATGGTCTGCTCCCTGACAACCCCAGTGGTGCTATTGCTCTCAGTATACACAGGATATTTTGATGAGGTTGATTGACAGTGGGGAATGGTGGGTGTTTTGAGCCGTGTATCCAGGTGACAGCCTTTAGCCAAGAGGCTATTCTTTCTTTCCAATGGAGATCTAAAGAAGATGGGAATGGCTGAATGCTTCTGAATGAAGAGGAGGTGGCTGCTGCCAGGATAGTGGGTTCTTTACCAACATGACGTCCTGTCTATGGGCATATTGTAACATTATTGGAGTGAGAGTTCCTTCAATTCCTATGGCTCTCCTCATTAACATGGGGGACCCACAGAGCCATGTACATAATCGGGAATCCTGTTATACGGAGAAAACACGGATACACCCGGCAGCTCTCTGCTGAGAGAGAAAACAGGCACCTCATCCAGCACATATATCCTACTTTTCCGAATGTTGATATTGATGTCTACATACTGGGAGATGATGGATATGTCACCCAGTCCTGCCTGGAAGTTCCGGTTCATAGAAGCTGAATGAAACAGTGACCCTAACAGCCACTGGCAGTATCGTCCTTCCCTGGTGTGAAGCTGCAGGTTGTGTTGAAGGAGGTGACACCGCTCTGTGACCAGCTCCTTGTTCAGTCAGTGTCCCCTCACAATCTGCTCCTGGATTAAGTGTAGCTTTGGATCTGTTCCTGGAAAACCCGGAATGGATACAGCAGATCCCTTTCCCCACACACACTGACTCTGTGGCTTCAGAGCTTCCCCTCTCTGCAGCCTCTGCTCCATTTATTGTTCATGTCACAGACCCAGATGCTGTAACTGCAATCCCCATCCAGAGTTGGGTCACCAAATCCTCAGGTCTCCCTGAATGTCTGAGGCAGCTCATTTCACAACCTCCAGCAAACCATCCCCAACCCCTCCACTAACATTCAGTAGCAGTGGGCAGTCAGTAGCCCCGCAGCTACAAATGTTATGGACCTGACCAGACCAGACCCCGTCAAAATATTTTAAGCAGGCAGCTTCGACCTTAACTTTTCCTTATTTTAAATGTAAATGTGAACTGTGTGTTCCAGATGTGTTGCAACTGTCACCCCACTCAACGTTAAGCAAAATGTAATCCATTCAAACGCTGTAGTTAAAACACAATCAAAGAGAAGAACAGTTTGTGATACCTTCTCTAAAGGAACACCTACGCAAACAACTGATACAGTGCCTTCTACTAATTAACTGAACGAATACAGGAACATCCCATAAACACACCCCCTGGCAAAAAGGTAAATTGAGACACAAAATCTTATGTGCAGTTCTCCAATCCAGGAGGAAGCAACTTTAAGAGAGTTTTCAGTGAGAATAGCAGCGAGGGATCATGTATTGAAACTTCCAACCTTTCTGTGACCACGAGCAGTTTCTGAATGCTGCAGCTAAAATCAAAACGTGAAGACCTGGTCTGTGAGAGCTCGGCGCTGTCCTTCCATTGTTCCCACAGTTTTGATAAAATCTAAACGCCTCCTCAGTTATATAGTTAAGCTGTTTTCAGGCGGCAGTTCGGCATTTCTGCCTTTAAGACCTCTTTTCACAAAAAAAACAAGAGAAAATAACTTTTAAAAGTGGCAGCATCGTCACAACTCCCCGTTTGAAAAAAAAATCAATATACAAAGATGGCCTCATTTTAAACCCTCTGTTCTTACAGTTTCAGTATGTCACAATATGAATATATTGCACTGAAAGCATTCACAGCTCCATTCTATTTCAGTCAGTTTACTCCTGCCATAGAACGCCTCTGTTTTTCTTCATCCAAGTCTCGGCAACGTGTCAGAAAGTACGGTTTCTGGTCCTGTCACTTGTATAACTTCCAAATTGAATGGCAGCAATAATAGCTCTATTTGAACAGACTGGAAGTTTTCACCCTACGTTTCTCTAAAAACGTTCAGGCGTTATGATCAGTCTATATATTTGTCTAAGACACGTTATTGGCAATTTAAATGCTGAAATGTTGTAACGCCAACACCAAGCTCAAGGCGTCCTTCCCAAGTGTTAAATATTTCTATTGATGGTTATACCGGACACTCCAATCACACGTTACATAATAGAGCACTTTTCATCTCTCCAATAGTCCTTCTGAATGACATATCTCCTCAACGCTCAGCTTAAGTGTTTTACATGTTTCTGTACCTCTTACTGCTGTAACCCCTTTACCTGCTACTTCTGATCGATGCCACTAAACCTTACTCTCACAGTTATATATTTTAAGATCTAGCACATTGTTCTCAATCCCTCTCAGAAGCCAAACTTTGATTTATGGACCAATTGATAATCATTAGCCATTTCAACACTCTATTCTTCCACACGAGTTCTCACGACTACAGGAAGTGAGTTTTTAAACAAATTCAAAGTAAGAATCTCTCTCACAGTTTAATAACACCCTGACTCACCTTTCAAAATTACTTTGTTTAATTCCTTCAACTCAATGTACGTTTACCCATGGAGGAAATTATAAATTCTAAAACGCTATCTGTAAGGTTCTGGCACAAGCTAACATGCACTTCAAATGGCTTTCTTCACCTCCTCTTGCTGGCCAGATGCCTCCTCCAATAGGGATGCAAATACCTCACACCTTGCACCTAGCAGCTTTGTTTGAATCAACAAAATCCACATGGTCACTGGCCACCGCATTCGTGTAGCCATTTTCTCAAATGAAATTGAAAAGACTTTTACATCCTTCCCATCAAATGTAGACAATGCCTGGATGTATTTAAACAGATCCCCATCAGGCCTTTGGCTACCATAGAGTTGCTCATCCTCACTATCTTCCTCATCTAGCCTACCGTCTCCCTTCATCTCCACCATGTTCAGTCGACTTTCCTCTCAAACTACTAACTTTTGAAGTTCAAAATCTCTCGTTTTTGCTTTTCTTTTCCTTTTTCTGTCTTGAATCTTCCTCTACTTTTCTTTTAATTCGACTTTTAACCATATTTCAAACTGTCTCAATTCCTTTTTCTTTTAAGTTGTGTTATCTGCAAATGAATTCCAGCCATTTCCAAAGATTCTGATGGTGTTTCCAACAAGATTTAAATGCAAAGCTACAACTGTAATTATCTCTCCTTTTCTCACAGGCAAACACACCTCCAACTCCAGCTTGTCTGCTAATTCTAAAAGCTTTGCCTTGCTCACCTTCTGTAAAATCTCCAACTTCACTTCTTCCACACCCAGAGAAGTCTTAGAGACATAAATAGGCATTGCTACACAAAGCACTGTACAAACCAACCGAATTCAACACCCAGACCAAAAGTCACAAAACAAACAAAAGACGCTGCCTTTGAGCCCAAAAATCTCCCTGTGCACATTCTCCCGTCCCCGCGTTGGTTTTCTCCAGGTGTGCCATTTTCTTCCCACAGCCTAAAGAAATGCAGATTCGGTGAAATTGCCATGTTAAATTGCCCGTCCTGTTCAACGATGTGTAGGTTAATTGCAGTAGTCAGGGGTAAATATAGAGTAATGGGGAGGGAAATGCATCTGGATAATTTACTTTTCGGAGGGTTGGTCTTGAGTTGATGGGCCAAATGACCTGCTTCCACACTTTAGGGATTCTAATCCTGAAGCTAATTTGGGATTATCGATTTCGAACCGGACAAGTGTCCCCAGTTTGCTGTGGAGCAGGGACACAAGAAATCTCCCTGAGATAACAGTGGCTGAAGGACCTGAACTTAAGGGAATTTATATTTGCCAGGATTTGGTGTTGAAGAAGCTGTTAGGTCTGAAGGTTGATAAGTCTCCGGGGCCTGATGGTCTGCATCCCAGGGTACTGAAGGAGGTGGCTCGGGAAATCGTGGATGCGTTGGTGATTATTTTCCAGAGTTCAATAGATTCGGGGTCGGTTCCTGAGGATTGGAGGGTGGCAAATGTTATACCACTTTTTAAGAAAGGTGGGCGAGAGAAAGCAGGTAATTATAGACCAGTTAGTCTGACCTCAGTGGTGGGAAAGATGCTGGAGTCTATTATAAAGGATGAAATTACTGCACATCTGGATAGTAGTAACAGGATAGGACAGAGTCAGCATGGACTTATGAAGGGGAAATCATGCTTGACTAATCTTCTTGAATTTTTTGAGGATGTAACTATGAAGTTGGACGAGGGAAATCCAGAAGATGTAGTGTACCTGGTGGCAAGAACAGGAAGGCAGACTACTACCTCAATGGAATCAATTTATGTAAAGGGGCAGTACAGAGAGATCTGGGTGTTCTTGTACAACAGTCAATGAAGGCAAGCATGCAGGTACAGCAGGTAGTGAAGAAGGCTAATAGCATGCTGGCCTTCATAACAAGAGGAATTGAGTATAGAAGCAAAGAGGTGCTTCTGCAGCTGTACAGGGCCCAGGTGAGACCACACCTGGAGGACTGTGTGCAGTTCTGGTCCCAAATTTGAGAAAAGACATTCTGGCTATTGAGGGAGTGCAGCGTAGGTTCACGAGGTCAATTCCTGGAATGGCAGGATTACCTTACACTGAAAGACTGAAGCGACTGGGCTTGAGTTTTGAAGATTGAGAGGGATCTGATTGAGACGTATAAGATTATGAAAGGATGGACACTCTGGCAGTAGGAAACATATTTCCACTGATGGGTGAGTGCCGAACCAGAGGATACAGCTTAGAAATACGGGGTAGACCATTTAGGACAGAGCTCAGGAGAAATTTCTTCACCCAGAGAGTGGTAGCTGTTCAAAGTTTGCGCGAATATTTGTAGCTCGGGTGCTCGTTGTTGTGGTTCTGTTCACCGAGCTGGAAGTTTTTGTTGCAAACGTTTCGTCCCCTGGCTAGGCGACATCATCAGTGCTTGGGAGCCTCCTGCGAAGCGCTTCTTTGATGTTTCCTCCGGTGTTTATAGTGGTCTGTCTCTGCCGCTTCCGGTTGTCAGTTTCAGCTGTCAGTTTCAGCCATGATTATATTGAATGGTGGTGCAGGCTCGAAGGGCTGAATGGCCTACTCCTGCACCTATTGTCTATTGTCTATTGTCAGACTGAGCTAAAATACTTTAAGATGGTAACTTGGACGCCAACCTTGTCGAAGGTTAGATTCTCAACAGTATGGAAACGTACGGCCTAACAAGTCCACACTGACCCACGGAAGACCAAACCACCCAACCCCACTCCCCTACACCATATTTGCCCCTGACTAATGCACCTAACACTATGGGCAATTTCTCATGGCCAATTCACCTGACCTGCACATCTGTGGAATGTGGGAGGAAGCCATAGCACCCAGAGGAAACCCATGCAGACACAGCTAGAATGTGAAAACGCCACACAGTCATACGTGAGAATTGAATTCACGTCCCTGGTGCTGAGAGTCCGCAGTGCTAACCACTGTGCCGTCCCACTATCTTACAGTAAATGCAGTTGTCAAATGGGTGTTCCAGATGTGATGCGGCTGGTCAAACCACGTAACTTTAAGCAAATCACAATTTATTTAAACTCTCTAATAAAAATACAGACAAAAAGAAGAGGAGTTTATAATAACTTTTCTGGGAATCTTAACAGAATAATAGATACAGTACCGTCTACTAAAGAACTGTTCCAATGTACTAACATCCCTTAAACTCATCCCTTGGCAAAAAGGCACATCCAAGGTCAATCAGTCTTGCACGCAGTTCTCCAATCCAGGAGGACACAGAATAGACAAATTTCAGAGAGAATAACAGTGAGGGATCATTTACTGAAGCATCCAACCTATCTCCGACTGTAAGCACCTGGTGACTGTTACAGCTCAGAAAAACTGGAAAGCCTGGTCTGTGAGAGCTGGCTATTGTTATCATTATTAATGTAGAAAACCCTACAAGCCTCCTAAGTTATTTACTTCAGCTTTTTGCAGTAGACAGTACGGCATTTAAGATCTCTCTTCAAAGAAAATGAGACAATAACCTTTTTTAAAAAGTGACAGCATTGTCAGAAATGTTCGATACCTGGCCCTTTACAATAATGCTCAAGGGGATTCTTCATGTTTCTAGCCACACGATCAACTCAGAGGGACAAACACAGACGTCAGATGTTCAGTGGACAGGCACAGACCACCTTTCAAAGACGTGAGTCAAAGCAGCTGAAACCTATCCAACGTGGAGCACCACATGGTACACACTGGGAAGTGAACAACATCCCGATGGACACACCAACCCCGGAACATGGAATACCATAGGGGACACACCGAGAAGTGAACAGCAGCCAGGCACACACCCCCACCCCCGACATGGAACACACCGGGAAGTGATCAACAGCCCGACAGACACCCCGACTCCTGAACATGGAACACCACATGGGACATATCGGGAAGTGAACAACAGCCCGACACACATCCCCTGTCCATGGAACACCACATGGGACACACTGGGTAGTGAAGAACAAGCCGACGCACAAACCCCTGTCCATGGACCATCACATAGAACACATCGGGAAGTGAACAACAGCCAGACCTGTACATGGAACACCACATGGGACACACCGAGAAGTGAACAAAAGCACAAGACACACGATTTCACTGTTTTGGAACTTCACAACGTCAGCACTCTTTTCACAAAGGAGCCAAAAACCAAGGCCCGGGAAAGATACAGTGGGACGGAACGATTCACATTAAAGACAGAAACAGTCAGTTAATTAACTGAACGCATGTTGTGGAAATAAGGAGAAAAAGACTGGGTAATGTGACTAACTGGAGGATTGACTCTTAGAGAGCAAAATTACAAGAATGAGAATATTGAAAAAAGGTATTTTTAGAACAGCTGAAATGGTTTGTTTAATCAAATTCTAAATTGGCTTCGCAGAACACTTCAAGCAACATAAACTGGGAGAAGATGACCGACTAACACGGAGAGCTGTGCAGACCATGCTCGTGCCCAGTAAACTGGATTATCTGCCCTGCATGCGGAGCATTGGAAACTTTTACTATCATATGAGAATGATACACATATCAAATACACAGAGCTGGGAAAGATTTCTATCTCCATTAGACCAGTATAAAATGTGAGTGTGCGCGTGTGTATGCGTGTGGTGGGGGGCTTGCATTTGGGGTGGTTGAATGTGAAAATCATTGCATGAGAGAAAATATACTGAAAGGAAACCAGGTTAAATATGAACAACTCTCAGGGATTTGGATAATCGACAGAAAGAAACTGAGGGATGTTTCATGGACAGATGAGTTTAAGTGTTTGAGATTATTAAAAGAAAGATCTTTACAGACACTATAGCGATATAGATCAGCATGTTCAGGAACGTCGGTTGAATGGGATTTTTGTCTGAGCCCGAATCAGATTTGTTTCTGCAGGTTTCAACCCGAGAGTGTCAGCAGCAGATTGTTGTCATCTTTAAGTCTGTATTTCATGGCTCAAGGTTCAAACAGCAGATGGGTTTCGTCAGTGAAGTACATTCTGGAGCGGTGAGCAGTTAAAATTAATAATGGTCAGGGCATGGTGTCAGGAATCAGCTCATGGCCAAAGGGATCACCAAAGTTGTGATTCGTCTGTGTCATACACCACCTGCAAGTTCCTCTCCAAGCCACTCACCACCCTGACTTGGAAATATACCAGTGTTCCTTCACAGTCGTTGGGTCAGAATCCTGGAATTCCCTCCCTAGCGGCATTATGGTCAACGAACAGCAAGTAGATTGCAGCAATTCAAGAAGGCAACTCAACACTACCTGCTCAAGGGCAAATAGGAATGGGCTGTCAATGTTGGCCAGCCAGGGATTCCCAAGTCCAATAATTGAATTTAAAAAAATATATTGGCCGGGTATGGGATGGAGTCCCTGGAGGGAAATGGAGTTTGTAAACATAATAGTGGGCAATGACCTCCACACTCCCAATATTTAAATAACAAGGATAGTGAGACAATGGTTCACAGCTGAAACTGAGTAGGTCAACATAGAGACCCATGAGTAACACTGCCAGAAACAAGGAAGGAGAAAGTAATTGAACAAGTTCCCTGATGCAGTTAGTAGTGGTCTGTGGAGTCAATATCTGGATTCAGAGTCTCAACATGAACATTAATAGTCACAAGAAGCGAAGATTATATGAAAGAACAGTAACGCAGTCATAACTGGTTTCTAGAAATAAAAACTTAGCTGGACGGTGCGACTTACCAGGGACACCAACGATAGACAGGAAAGGATAATAAAAATATTGAATAATGCTAAGTGCAAAATAGATCCGCCATGATAATGACAGCCAATCATAATATAGCGAAAGGGATGAAATAACATCGGATAAACCCCTGTTCGTTGTTGAAACATTCCAGACTAATGTTCTCAGTATGTGATCGCTCCTCCCCTTCTCCATCTGGAGCTCCGGATCCCTGTCAGTGCTGTCGATGATGCTCCCGCTCATACTATGGGATAACACATTGAACGATTCCCATTTATAATTAAAAGATGGAAACTCTCCACTGGGATAATTAGAGTCGATGGAGACGAACATTAATCACAGTCACCGAACAAACAGGCTCAGTTAACCCCTTCCTTACATAACATTTCATATCGTAATAAAAGAGAATATTGACTCAGCCTCGATGGAATGGATGAGGGTTACCGACGGACGGACTATAGTTTTTTTTTTTCCTTGTACGTGGGAGTATTTCCAGAGAACTGCGGGGCTGTATATGTCTCATTCTGTTTAAAAAGGAGAAAGGGATAAAATAACAGAGCAGCTGCATAAGATGTCTGCTGGGGAAATTTCTGGATACATTAACGCAAGAGAGAAAGTCAGGATTGCAGATGCTCGAGGTCAGAGTCGAGAAAGTGATGCTGGAAAAGCACAGCAGGTCAGGCAGCATCAGAGGAACATTGACATTTCTTGTGTAAGCCCTTCATCAGGAATGAGGCTTGTGGCCCAAGCGAACTGAGAGATAAATGAGAAGGGGATGGTTTTGGGGAAGATAACTAATAATTTGATAGGTAGATGAAGGAAGGGTTGGAGATGATATGTGGGAGAGGAGGGTGGGGCAGATAGATGGGAAGGAAGTTGAACAGGTAGAATGGGGCGGTGCTGAGTTGGATGGTTGAAAACTGGGATAAGTTGGAGAGAGGGTAAATGAGAAAACTGGTGAAATCCACATTGATCCTATGCGGTTGCAGGGTCCCAAGGCAAAAGTTAAGCCTTCCTTCCTCCAGGCGTCGGGTGGTTAAGGTTTGGTGGTGGAGGAGGCCCAGGACCTGCATGTCCATGGCGGAGTGGAAGGGGGAGTTAAAGTGTTCAGCCACGGGGTGGTAGGGTTGGTTGGTGCGGGTGTCCCAGAGATGTTCTCTGAAGTGTTCCACACATTGGCGTGCGGTCTCCCCAATGCCGAGGAGACATCAGGAGTAACGGGTCGTGTAGGCAACGTGTGTGGAAGTGCAGGTAAAACTCCGAAGGATGTGGAAGGATTCTATGGAGTCTCGGATGGAGGTGAGGGGGAGGTGAGGGTGCAGCTTTTCTAATTCTTGTGGTGGCAGGGGAAGGTGCCAAGAGTGGCAGGTGGGTTGTTGGGTGGCGTGGACCTGACAAAGGAGTCACGTGGGGAATGTTCTTTATGGAACGCAGATCGGGGTGGGGAGGGAAATATATCCCTGGTGGTGGGGGCCTGTTTGTAGGTGGCGCAGATGGGTGAGGATAATGCATTGTTTCTGGAAATTTGGCGGGATGGAAGGTGAGGAACAGGATGTTTTTTACCTGTTGAGTTTGGAAGGGTGAATGTTGAAGGCAGAGGTATGGGAAGTGGATGAGATGCTCTGGATGGCACCATCGACCATTTGGAAAGGGAAATTACTGTCTATGAAGAAGGAGGCCATCTGGGATTTACACTGGGTTAAGAGTGTGGTCCTGGAAAAACAGAACTTGTCAGGCAGAATCGGAGGAGCAGGAAAATTCGACGTTTTGGGCAAAAGTCCTTAATCAGGAATAGCGCTTTTGCCCGAAATATTGATTATCTTACTCCTCGGATGCTGCCTGACTTGATGTGCTTTACAAGCACCGCACTCTCGACTGTAATCTCCCGTCTCTGCAATATTCACTTTTGCTTACACGCTATGTTCTGCCAGTTCTGTAGTACTGCCTTTAATTTTGTTCTCACTGCTGTACGAAATATGTTGTTAAACTAGAAAGCATGCCAAAAAGACTTCCAAGTATATTGTCAGTGTTGGGTGGGGCGGTGGTGGCAAGTGATGTTGAGCTACACGGAGTGTAGTAAATGAGAAAATGGGCTGGGGCTATATTCCCTGGAGTGTTGTTTCTGAGGAGTGACCTTATTGAGGTTTATCGTGATTAATCCTGATGCTACAGGGTGAGCTATGCCAAAGGCGAGGGAAATAGTCAGCACAATTGTTCACATTAAAACTGGACAATTATTCATCAACAACATGTTGCCGAACGATAGAGGTAGACTGAAGAATGGGACTGGCCGGAGGAGTCAGAATTTGGAGGGTCCAATCACATGAATGAGAATAAAAATAAAGGTATTGCCATATCAACTGAAAGGATTAGTTATATCACATTCTCAATCCACCTCAGCGAACCAGACCAGCCACCATACACCCAGAGGAGATATCTGTTCAGCATGGAACACTGCGCAGTCCAGGCTAGTGTACCGCTGAACACCACGCTGCAATCAGTCCAGAGCAGTACACTGGGCACACTGTAGCAGTGCATTGATCTATAAACCCAGATGAGATATATGTTCAACAGGAAGCACTGTGCAGACCGGGTTGGTGTAATGTGCAATGCAACCACAATTTACCCAGAGTATGCAGACCACAGCAGTGCATTGATTTATAAAGCAAAATGAGATATGCGACCAGAGTGTGGAACTGTGTCCATCATCTCAGTGCATTGCTCAGTAACACTGTGTTAGATCACTGCCCACTGTGGGGAAACTTGCAGCCCATGCCGGAAGTAACAGGATGTACAGCTCCAATCCATTTCCAGCTCCATGTCTCCATTGTATCTTGACACAGGGATGCTGTGGGTGTGAACATCACAGCCAGGGAGAGATGGCGGGGAAATCAGTTAAGAATCAACAAATAGGAGGGGTTTGGGTAATAGACAGAGAGAGCGAATTTGAGAGACAATGTCATGGAAGGATGTTTTCCCAGGATACAGAATTCTGAAATGAAGACATTTCAACGGTATCCTGCAACATGAGCCAGTGTTTCCAGGAATGATAGGTGAATCAGATACTCGTGTGAGTTCAGATGACGGAGAGTATTGAGGATGAGCATTTGTTTGGCAGCTTTGTAACTGTGAGTAGGGTCAGCAGAATCTTCGACACATTGGGCTGCATCTAACAATAATTTACCACAGTGACATTTTCACTGAGTATAACAGAAGGATTGTCTGTATGAGACTGAGCTAGTTTCCTGTTGTTATCTCAACGAACTCACCTCATTACCTACCTATCCCACCCCATGGCATCCCTCTCATTCAATGCCAGCTCGATTTTCCTTCATGGTTGGAGGTACTCATGAACGTCTGCATGACCCTAGATATTCTGTGATCCCTGACACTGGTGCCATCTTCAAAAGGCCGAAGGGCACACAGTTCAGCTTTCTCCGGTTGGAGCTGCCCTGCATAGTTTACCCTGTGCATGGCAGATAACGGGCAATTACACAACGGTTTGTCAACAGAGTCACGGAAGTCCTGGTGGATGGGCTAGTACAGAGGAGGACCATTCTCTTCCTAAAGTGGGTCACACTACCAGACCCATCGAGCTTGGTCTGAACTCACCATCCAATTCAGTAGAGTTTCTGCGGTCTGAAGAAATGTCCAGCAATACAGGACAAGCACCAATAACCTTCCCCGTTCTGTCAGGACAAGGGTCACCGTATTCTCTCTGCTTCCTCATACTCACTGCATATCTGTTATAGCACCGACCTCTGAACAAGGCTCATGCTCCACCACTCTCACTACTGCCAGCAGTCTCCCTTTCTCTCTCTCTCCCTCCACTTTACATCCCACACCAATAACACTGCATAGATAAAACAGTGTGGATTGACTCTCTCCGGACACCTCACCATGTCCCCCACCCACACCAGCACTAACAGCAAGGCCACCCGCTCCTACCCTTCTCCCTCCCTTTCTCCCATTCCAGGAGAAACAGTCTGAAATGGACAGAACGGGCCAAGTCGGGAGTGGCTTATGTGTAGTGCATGAGATACATTCCGTCACCCCCACCCGACATGTGGGGAGGGCTCTGATAGGAGCCAGAGAGTACCAGGATGCCTCTTGTGGAGATTCTGAAACATCCACGTCCCACCAACCGAGCAATTCTCACTTTAAACCCACTGGCAGTTCTATTCACCCCAACACAACATAAAATCCGTGGCCCTGATGCCATCTCCCTTTTAGGTTGAGCTTGTACACCCAAGGTTTCGGTGGGCAGAAGGGTGGGCTCACAACGCATCGCCACCACCAGCTCCCAGGAAGGGAGCATGGAGGCTCCCTCCTTCACCTCCTCCTGTAAACAGCTCAGATACTGAAACCAATCTGTAATATTTTCTGCTCTCCACACTTGTCCTGATATCTTCAATAATCTATGCTCATATACACGCAGTGCCCTCTGCTCCAACACCCCTTCATACTGGTACAGAATGTATTATATTGATTTCAGTGTTATTCCTACAAAAGTGCATCACCTCACACTGCACCTCACATTGATTCTGATCTCCCACAAACCTGAACCCTACGCCATTGTGTCACTGTCCTGCTGGAGTTCCACGCTGATCTCCACGAACTTTAAAATTCATCCAGGTTTGGTATCTGCAAACATTGAACTTTCCCTACAATAACACTCCTCACAGAAATACTGACTCACTCATTATTGTGATCAAGTGCAATACTAACACACTCCCTGAGGACAGACCTAAATACTGGCAAACACCAGAGAGAATAATTGAAATATTGACAAGGCTACCATGGAGCAAGAGAATTACTGACAGGCACTCCATGTCTCTGTGTGTTTCTGTGTATGAGTGAGTGTCTCTATGACTCGGCATTAGTGTGTATCTATCTGTGTGCATCAGTGTGAGGTGAGTCTGCAGTCTCTATGGTGCTTACAGTGATGTAGAACCCCCCAGATACGAGATCCAATGAAGGGCCCATGCACTTTTGTCCACAGATGCTGTCAGACCGGCTGAGCTTTCTGTTGCTGTCAGTCTCTGCTGGCCTCACCATACAACTGTACACGTGGGAGTGGAGGGTGATAATCATTAGGGATTCAGTATGGGAGGGATAGAGGGAGGGTAGCAGCTCACAGCACCATCCAAACACAGACAGACAGACACACAAAAACACATACATAGTTACACAGACACAATCCGACACATAGTCACACACACGCGCGCACACAAAACACACACACACACACAGATGCAGTCAAAAACAGATACATGCATCGATGGACACACTTACAGAAACAAACACACACGCAGGCACACATACAGCTGCACACAGACACACACACATACTCAGAGAAACCCCACACCCACACAGACACAACCACACAAACACACACACACACCCGGATGCAGAGTGACACAGACGCACAAACAGATACACAGAGAAGTACATATGCCGACTTACTTACACGCGCACACTCGTGTCCCTCAGCCCTACATTCTGATGTTCCATTCAGCTCTTCGGACCTGCGACACACGGGCAGATCGAGGCCACTCCGATGGTTAGGTGAAGTTTCGGAAATGTACTTGGAAAATCCAGGGTCAGGAAGTGAACCGCCACCCCCAATCCATCTTTCCAGTCTTCCCCTCTCTATAACTTCTGCTCGCGATGTGGGTCAGACCCAGGTTCGCTGGGAATGCAGTTCCCATACCCCATCCAGGGTTAACTCAAAACATCTTCTGCTCTCCTTGAATGTAACGTTGTACAACACAACTTCCAGGAAAATAACCAGTTACTTTCCAAAAGAATAACATGACAACATAAGAAATGAGAGCAGGAGTAGGATATTCGGCCCCTCAAGCCTGCACTGTCTTTCAATAAGGGCATGGCTGATCTAATCAAGCGCTCAACTCCACTTTCCTACTAACCCCTTGCTTCCCTCAACTTGCTGATATGTGAAAAGCCATTCACCCTGTCAGTGTCCCTTGGATGCTACCTGAACGGTTGTTCTTTTTCAGCATTACACTCTTTCAACACAGACACACATACACACACATATACGCACAGCTACCCCACACCCAGATACACACACATGCCCAGATGCAGAGAGAGATGCAGGTGCACAAACAGACACACAGAGATGTACACACGCCGACCGACACACACACACACACAAAACACACACAGCCACAGATGTCACCAGTTTCGTCATTTCCTTTCCCCCCACCTTATTCCAGATCCAACCCTACAACTCGGCCCCTCCTTCTTGAACTGTACATCCTGTTCGTCTTCCTTCCCAACTATCCACTCCACCTTCCACTCTAAACAATCACCTTCAGCCCACCTTCATTTAACAATCGCCTTCCCAGCTACTTTGCCCCCCAGCACCACCGCCTTCCATTTATCCGTCAGACCCCTTGGCCACAAGCCTCATTCCTAATGAAGGGATTATGCTCGATATTTCGACTCTCCTGCTCCTTGGATGCTGCTTGAACAGTTGTGCTTCTTCAGCACCACACTCTTTCAAGACAGGCACACGCACACACACACACACACACAGACACAGAAACAAATACACAGACAGACTCAGACACAGACAGACACACGTAACGACACACACCCAAACACACTGACAGCCACACTTCCCACCCACGAAGACAACGACATTCTCCCTCCACACACAGACACTCACACTCCCCACACACGCACACATAGGCTCACACACTGGCACACACAGGCGGACACAGACACACACACACACAGGCACACACACACAGACACACACACGGACAGACATACTCAAACAGTCACATGCACACCCACAATCCCCACACATGCACATATCCGCCAACACAGGCACGCACAAACAGATATATAGACTCAAATAGACACACCCTAACACAGGCGCAGACACATGCAAAACACACACGAACACACAGACACAAACAAACATAGACACATTCACACACACAGGCACAAAGATACGCAAACAGACAGACATACACACAAGCATACAGACAGAAGCTCACACTCATTGACGTGCACCACACAGAAAACACACCCACACAAACCAACACACAGGCAAGCCCACGCACAAACTCTCGCACACACAAACAGATAGATACCCACAACCACCCATACACAGACACCCACATTCCCCACACACATGCACACACACAGAGATGTATACTGACACACAGGCACGCACACACACAGAACAAGGACACACACTAACACACACAGATACACAAAGACCTGCTTACACACACAGACGCACATACATACACACAGCTGCCCACACAGGCATACAAACACATAGACACACAGACAGATGCACACACACAGGCACGCACACACACATCCAGTAAAATGCAATGTTTAGTGATTTACCCTTACAAATAATCTTAGATGTAAGAAAGGATTGAAAAGTCCTAAAAGGCTCCAACAGAGCATGGCATTTTATCATTTTCAGCACAAGAGGGAGAGGCAGAGGGAGAGGGAGGGGAGGAATGGAGGTTTTGAACACCATTCAATGATTCACCCCAAAACAAAACAGTTCCCATTCCACACAGATGCAGAAATAGAGATGCAAACATACATACACACACTAATGCAGAACACACAAAGAGATAGATACACATATAGAGACACACAAATTGACAAGCGCGGACAGAAATAAGCAGATGCATACAAACACACATGCAAGCATAGAGTTATACAGGGGGTTTGAAAACAGACATATCAGCCCATACACTCAATTCTAACGATAATCTCAAACTAAACTCGTCCCACGTTCCAGCGCTTGGAACATATTTTTCCAAACCTTCACTTATTCTTGTACTTAATAAAATGTCTTTTAAACGTTGTAACTTTACCCACATCTATCACTTCTGAGGACGTTCATGCGAAACACGAACCAAACGATGTGTAATCACAATGCACTTCATAGGTCCTGATCAGATATACACAAGAACTCTGTGGGAATCTCGATTGCTGGAAATCTTGATGAGATGTTCTTATCATCAATAGCCAGAGCTGAGGTGCTGGAATACATGATGCTGACTAAACATTGTGCGATTATTAAACAAACTGGCAAGGAAATGCCAGGGAACAATAGACAAGTGAGCCCGACATCGGTTGTGGGCAAGTTGTTGGAGAGAATCCTAACGACAGGATTTACATGTATTTGGAAAGGCAAGGACTGATAAAGAAAAGGCAGCATGGCTTTCTGCATGGGAGGTCATGTCTCACGAACTGGATTACTTTTTATTTTAACAAGTAGCAAAAGGCATTGATGAGGGCAGAGCAGTGGACATGATCTATATTGGCTTCAGTAAGGCATTCATCAAGGTTCTCCATGAAAGACTTGTTAGCAAGGTGAGATCTCATGGAATACAAAGAGAACTAGCCATTTGAATACAGAACTGGCTCAAAGATAGAAGACAGAGGGTTGTGGTGAAGGGTTTTTTTTTTTTCAGAATGGATGCCCGTGTCCAGTGGTGTGCCATAAAGATTGGTGCTGGTTCCACTGCTCTTCATCATTTACATAATTGATTTGAATGTGAACACAGGAGGTATGGTCAGTAAGTTCATATTTGACTCCAAAATTGAAGATGCAGAGGACAGAGAAAATGATTACCTCAGAATATAACGGGATTTTGATCAGATGGACTAATGGGTTGAAGAGTTGCAGATGAACTTAATTTAGATAAATGTGAAGTGCTACAGTTTGGAAAGGAAAATCAAGGCTGTAACGAGCTGCTAGAGGAAGCTGTGCAGGCTGAGACAATTACAACATTTAAAAGCCATATCGACGGGCACATGAATAGGAAGTGTTTAGGGGGATAGAACATAGAAGAATACAGCGCAGTACAGGCCCTTTGGCCCTCGATGTTGCGCCGATCCAAGCCCACCTAACCTATACTAACCCACTATCCTCCATATACCTATCCAATGCCCGCTTAAATGCCCATAAAGAGGGAGAGTCCACCACTGCTACTGGCAGGGCATTCCATGAACTTACGACTCGCTGAGTGAAGAACCTACCCCTAACTTCAGTCCTATATCTACCCCCCCTTAATTTAAAGCTATGCCCCCTTGTAATACCCGACTCCATACGTGGGAAAAGGTTCACACTGTCAACCCTATCTAACCCCCTAATCATCTTGTACACCTCAATCAAGTCACCCCTAAACCTTCTTTTCTCTAATGAAAACAGCCCCAAGTGTCTCAGTCTTTCCTCATACGATCTTCCTTCCATACCAGGCAACATCCTGGTAAACCTCCTCTGCACCCGTTCCAGTGCCTCCACATCGTTCCTATAGTATGGCGACCAAAACTGCACACAATATTCCAGATGCGGCCGCACCAGAGACTTATACAACTGCATCATGACCTCAGGACTCCGGAACTCAATTCCTCTACCAATAAAAGCCAGTACGCCATATACCTTCCTCACCGCACTATTTACCTGGGTGGCAACTTTCAGAGATCTGTGTACATGGACACCAAGATCCCTCTGCTCATCCACACTACCAAGTATCCGATCATTAGCCCAGTACCCCATCTTTTTGTTATTCTTCCCAAAGTGAATCACCTCACACTTAGCTACATTGAATTCCATTTGCCACCTTTCTGCCCAGCTCTGCAGCTTCTCTATATCCTGCTGTAACCTGCCACATCCTTCCTCACTGTCAACAACTCCTCCGACTTTCGTATCATCCGCAAACTTGCTCACCCAACCTTCTAACCCCTCTTCCAGGTCATTTATAAAAATGACAAACAGCAATGGTCCCAAAACAGATCCTTGCGGAACACCGCTAGTGACGGCACTCCATGAAGAAACTTTGCCATCAACTACTACCCTCTGTCTTCTTCCATCCAGCCAATTCCTAATCCAAACCTCCAACTCACCCTCAATGCCATATCTCCGTATTTTCTGCAGTAGCCTACCATGGGGAACCTTATCAAACGCCTTACTAAAATCCATATATACCACATCTACCGCTTTCCCCTCATCAACCTCCTTCGTCACCTTTTCAAAGAATTCAATAAGGTTTGTGAGGCACGACCTGCCCTTCACAAAACCATGCTGACTATCCTTGATCACATTATTCCTATCCAGATGTGCATAAATCCTATCCCTTACTATTCTCTCTAAGACTTTGCCCACAACAGAAGTGAGACTCACCAGCCTATAGTTACTAGGGTTATCCCTACTCCCCTTTTTGAACAAGGGAACCACATTTGCTATCCTCCAGTCTTCTGGCACTACTCCTGTAGACAAAGAGGACATAAAAATCAAGGCCAATGGCTCTGCAATCTCCTCCCTTGCTTCCCAGAGAATCCTAGGATAAATGCCATCAGGCCCAGGGGACTTATCTATTTTCACCTTTTCCAGGATTTCCAACACCTCTTCTCTACATACCTCAAAGCCATCCATTCTACTTATTTGTGACTCAGTATTCACATCGACGACAATGCCCTGTTCCTGAGTAAATACTGAAGAAAAGTATTCATTCAGTGTCTCCCCAATCTCTTCCGCCTCCACACGCAACTTCCCACTACTGTCCTTGACTGGACCTATTCCTACCCTAGTCATTCTTTTATTCCTAACATACCTATAGAAAGCCTTAGGGTTTTCCCTAATCCTACCGACTAAGGACCTTTCATGTCCCCTCCTTGCTGCTCTTAGCTCTCTCTTCAGGTCGTTCCTGGCTACCCTATAACTCTCAATCGCCCCAATTGAACCTTCACGTCTCATCTTGAGATAGGCCGCCCTCTTCCATTTAACAAGGGATTCCAATTCCTTATTAAACCACGGCTCCCTCGCACGACCCTTTCCTCCCTGCCTGACAGGTACATAATTATCAAGGACACTCAATAGTTGCTCCTTGAACAAGCTCCACATATCATTTACACTCTTGCCTTGGAGTCTACTTTTCCAAGCCACACATCCTAAGTCATGCCTCACCGCATCATAATTTCCCTGACCCCGGCTATAACTCTTGCCCTGTAGTACACACTTATCCCTCTCCATCACGAGAGTAAAAATCACCGAATTATGGTCACTATCCCCAAAGTGCTCATCTACCTCTAATTCTAACACCTGGCCTGGTTCGTTACCCAGAACCAAATCCAGTATGGCCTCACCTCTTGTTGGCCTGTCTACATATTGTGTCAGGAAACTCTCCTGCACACATTGAACAAACACTGACCCATCTGACGAACTTGAGCTATAGCTTTCCCAATCAATATCAGGAAAGTTAAAGTCCCCCATAACAACCACCCTATTACTGTCACTCATCTCCTGAATCACCTTCCCTATCCTTTCTTCAATGATTCTAGGACTATTAGGAGGCCTGTAAAAGGGTGACCTCACCTTTCCTATTCCTAACCTCAGCCCAAACTACCTCAGATGGCAAGTCCTCATCCATCGTCCTTTCCACCACTGTAATACTATCTTTGACAAGCAATGCCACACCTCCCCCTCTTTTACCCCCACCTCTGACCCTACTAAAATATTTAAATCCTGGAACCTGCAACAGTCAATCCTGTCCCTGTTCTAGCCATGTCTCCGTAATAGCCACAACATCGAAGTCCCAGGTACCAACCCACGCTGCAAGTTCACCTATCTTATTTCGTATACTTCTTGCATTGAAGTATACACACTTCAAGCCACTTTCCTGTTTACAGACACCCTCCTTGGAAATTGATGCCATGTTCCTAACCTCCCTACACTCCAGGCCCTGCACCCTGAAGCTACAATCTGGGTTCCCATGCCCCTGCAGAGTTAGTTTAAACCCCCCCAAAGAGCACTAGCAAACCTCCCCCCAAGGATACTGGTGCCCCTCAGGTTCAGGTGTAGACCATCCTGTTTATAGAGGTCCCACCGTCCCCAGAAAGAACCCCAGTTATCCAAAAACCGGAATCCCTCCCTCCTGCACCATCCCTGTAGCCACGCATTTAAGTGTTCTCTTTCCCTATTCCTCGAATCTCTATCACGTGGCACGGGTAACAAACCAGAGACAACAACTCTGTTCGTTTTAACTCTGAGTTTCCAACCTAGCTCCCTGAAAGCCTGTCTAACATCCTCGGCACTCCTCCTACCTATGTCGTTGGTGCCAATATGGACCACGACTTCGGGCTGCTCCCCCTCCCCCTCCAGGACCCGGAAAACACGATCAGAGACATCACGTACCCTTGCACCTGGGAGGCAACATACCAAACGTGAGTCTCTCTCGTTCCCACAAAACCGCCTATCTGTGCCCCGAACTATCGAGTCCCCAATTACTACTGCTCTGCTCTTCTTCACCCCTCCCTTCTGAGTAACGGGGACAGGCTCCGTGCCAGAGACCTGAGCCCCGTTACTTACCCCTGGCAAGTCATCCCCCCACAAGTATCCAAAACGGTATACTTGTTCTTGAGGGGAACGGCCGCAGGGGGTCCCTGCACTGGCTGCTTCCTCCCAGTCCCCCTCACTGTCACCCATCTATCTGCCATCTTTGGAGTTACTACTTCCCTATAACTCTGATCTATGACCCCCTCTGCCTCCCGAATGATCCGAAGTTCATCCAACTCCAGCTCCAGTTCCCTAACACGGTCTTGGAGGAGCTGGAGATGGGTGCACTTCCTGCAAGTGTAATCGGCAGGGACGTCGATGGCATCCCTCACCTCATACATGTTGCAGGAGGAACATTGCACTGCCTTCACTGCCATCCCTCTAAAGCTAACTTTTATTTAAAAAAAACTGGGTCTAAAGAATACAAAAACAAAATTCAGCACTTACCTACTTACCACAACAGGTGTTATTATTAGGTTAGAGGAGGAGGGCGGGTGGGAGGCACTACCCGTGTAGTGCCTCGGGTTCCTCTCCTTCGCGCTTTTAAAGGGGGACAAAACCTACCCAGGTAAGCTTACACTAACTGCTTCCGGGTCTCGGCTGCCCCTCTGGTCGTCGTCACTTCCCCCTGGTGCTCCCGCTCTTTCTGTGAAGAGAGAGTGAAAGAGAAAAAAAAACACCGCTGCCCGCTACCGGTAAGCACTTTTAAAACCAAACGGTCTTACCTTCGCTGCTGCTCGCACTGGAAATGACCGACGGCTTCGAAGGGTGAGTATAAATACTCACCGCTTTCCTTCCCGGCTGCCCCTCTGGTCGTCGTCACTTCCCCCTGGTGCTCCCGCTCTTTCTGTGAAGAGAGAGTGAAAGAGAGAAAAAAACACCGCTGCCCGCTACCGGTAAGCACTTTTAAAACCAAACGGTCTTACCTTCGCTGCTGCTCGCACTGGAAATGACCGACGGCTTCGAAGGGTGAGTATAAATACTCACCGCTTTCCTTCCCGGCTGCCCCTCTGGTCGTCGTCACTTCCCCCTGGTGCTCCCGCTCTTTCTGTGAAGAGAGAGTGAAAGAGAAAAAAAAAACATATGGGCCAAATGCTGGCAAATGGAACTACATTAATGTAGGACATCTGTTTGGCAGGGACAAGTTGGTTCGAGCTGGGTAGCTCTATGATACTATGTCTTCTGTATACCTTTCTCCTGTCATCTTAAAATTACCCCCTCGTCTTGAAACCCATCACCCTAAGGAAAGGGCACCTTCCATTCAACATTATCTATACCTCTCTTTGTTTTATAAACCTCTATAAGGTTGATAAGGTCTCAACTTTCCAAGCTGCAGTGGAAAAAGGTCCTTGTCCATCGAGCCTGTCCTTTTAACGTAAACACTTAATTCCCTGCAACAGGGAGAAAGTGAGGACTGCAGATGCTGGAAATCAGAGCTGAAAAATGTATTGCTGGAAAAGCGTAGCAGATCAGGCAGCATCCAAGGATCAGGAGAATCGATGTTTCGGGCATAAGCCCTTCTTCAGGAATGAGGAAGGTGTGCCAAGCAGGCTAAGATAAAAGGTAGGGAGGAGGGACTTGGGGTGGAGACGTTGGGAATGCGATAGGTGGAAGGAGGTTAAGGTGAGTGTGATCTGCCAGAGAGGGTGTGGGGGTGGAGAGGTCGGGAAGAAGACTGCAGGTCAAGAAGGCAGTGCTGAGTCCGAGGGTTGGGATTGAGATAAGGTGAGGGGGGAGGGGAAATGAGGAAGCTGGAGAAATCTGCATTCATCCCTTGTGATTGGAGGGTTCGTAGGCGGGAGATGAGAGTGAATATTAAGGAGGTCGCAACAGAGCTACTGAACGAATTACTGACTATTCGTCAAAGCTGGTTAGATTCTGGAAAGGATCCTGCAGACAGGAAAACAGCTTTGGTTCCCCTAAACATTTAAAACAGAACGGAGAGGGCAAACAGAAAACTAAATAGCTTGATGTCAGCTGTGAGAAAAACATTGTAACCTTTCAGAAGGAATGTGACAACTAGACACTTGGAAAATAATGATCTGATTTTCACCAGGGCCCCTGTTCCCCAGCATTTCTGGAAGTTAGTTTCTGCACCTTCTTCTGTGGAGACAGATCCAATGTATTCCTCTCAGCAGGCAGGTGGCTCCTATCAGCTTGTGATATTTCGGAGGACTGCACTCCGGACATGTCGCTCACTCTTGCCTGGAAAGTTCCAGACTCAATCCAATACACTTCATGGTGATGGATATGTAATCCACTCTGCCGGGAAAATTCCAGAATCAATCCAGTTCACTTCGTGGTGAGTGTCAGCACAGTCCTGTCCCTGGTGTGAGTTTGAAGAAGGAGACACAGCTCAGTGACTACCTCATTTTTGAAAGACGCTGGTTTCACATTTTACACTTGGAAATGGTCCAGCTTAGACAAATGTTCTTGGAAATTCCTGGTAAGAACATGCAGTGCCCTGGTCCTCCCTGTGTACACAGTTTCTCTTCTGTGTATCCACAATTCCATGTGTTTACCATGGACCCAGAACACTCTGTAAATGCAGTGCTCATATCTCGTTCAGAGTTGGGTCACCATAGACTTGGATATCCCTGAATAGACGCAGCAGCTGATAACAAAAACCTGTGAAAAGCGTCCACAGAACGTCTCTTTACTCTGTAATTACTGGAGCAAGTCAAATCCTCACACACGGTGCACCCAACCAGTGTTGAAAATGTTTCTGTTCTTAGCAGAAAAAAACAGTTACATCTCTGCACGGCCCTACAGTTACACTTCCTTTCTCCAAAAAAAGTCAGTTGATAATGTGGCATTCCGTTTCTTTGTATCTCATCAACTATAAGGGCGGCACGAGTATTGCTGATGGAGTTGATCATTACACTCAGAGAAGAGAGATAGAGGGAATATAACTCAATGTAAACAGGGACACATCTAAATTCACATGATATTCAGGAATATGGGTAAAAGGGGAAATTTTAGAGTAAGCTCCCATGTTATTTTTCTTCTGGTTCATCATCAGCAGTTCCTATGTTTGCTTTTTATTTCTCTCTCTCTCTCTCTCTCTCTCTCTTTTTCTCGCTAGGCATTTCTACATCCACTCAACTAACCTTCCTCTCGCATATCCGACCATCTCTGATATAAATAACATTACTTCCCAGTTGATTTCAGTTGTGATATAGGGTCACTAGATTCGAAACTTTATCTGTTTTTCTCCTGACAGAGGCTGCCATACTTGCTGAGATTCTCCAATATTTTCAGAGGCTGTGGAATTTTATTTCAGATCTCCATCATCCACAGTTCTTTGGTTTATTTCCCCTTTAATTCTGTTGTTTCACGAGATGTCAGCATCACCAGCAAGGGCAGCATTTGTCATCCATCACTAAATGCCGTTGACTGCGAGACCATTTGTCAAGACAATATGGAGCCAACCTTTTTTTTTGTGACACTCGGTTTCTTTACCAAAGGCTATCAGTGAAATAATAAAAGAAATCCTGATGTTTCATGGTTGCTGTTTGTAAAATGAGGTTTCTTTCCAATTGTTGCCACTTGAATTTAGGTTCTATCATTGATTCTGGTAGAATTTGAAACAATGCCTTTAGAGTCACGACACAGCAAGTGAAATTATTATTCTGATATGAGGTTCCTATTATGAAATAACTGGAGAGACAAGTACAAGCTTGTAGTCAAAATATTTGTAACTGGAAGAGTGGTCAGAAAAGAACTGGAGCCGTAAAATCTGAAGTTAACAAGGCGGCAGATGATGGCTTATTTTGGAACAGCACTGAGGCAGAGCTGGAGACTGGGGATATTATAGTGGTGGGAGTAGGCAGGGTTGAAAGCAGAGAGAATATAGAGACATAGAACAGTTCAAGGCAAAAGAAAAACTCGTGTCTGAACAGTCTTGTTCCTTCTTAGATGTTTATGAGTGAGGATTCGTAAATTGATAGAAATGAAGTGGAATTTGTGACTGAAACTGAAGATAACAGGTTATATATTTGTTACATATAAATAACAGAAATAGCAATAACCTTCCCCATCGCTATTAGAATTGACAGAAATAGGCTTACCCGGAACAACAATACTAGCGAGGATAGGATAGTAACCTGCCTGAATAATCATCAGTACGGCTCGTGTCCGCAACTCTAACCATGCCCAATCCCGAGAAAGCCACTTAAGACCCAAGGGTAAACTACTGTCCATTGTTGGAACATTCGACTCTCATGCTGTCAGATTCTGATCCATTGTTGGAACATTCCAGTCTGTTGTTCTAAGATTCTCTTCCTCTCCCCCTCCCTGCAGCTGCTGACCCCGATCATCTTGAGGATGACGCTGCCGCTGATAATATGGAATAACAGGTTGAAGGAAACCCATTACTAATGGAAGAGGGAAACTCTTCAATGACACAGTAAGTATCCATGGAGACTGACATCAATCACAGTCAATGTACAAAAAGCTCCAGTTAACCCTTTCACTACAATCCTTATAAGTCACAATAATACTTGGTCTGGTTGGGATGTCGTCATCGTTGAATATTGAGCTAATAACATCATCTCTAACTGCAAAGTTAGGGGTGAGACAGAGAGATGGTGCTTTCTATTCACAAGCTCGATGATCCTAAGATGTTTTGGCAGGGACGGAATTGCTGGGCTCCCAAGGCCGGCTGTGTCTGATAACCAGCCCCGCTGCATCCTATTGTTTTATTTAGTTATGTTTAACTTTGACAGGTATCTTACCACCATTTAACGGCTTATGTGGGGTTAGGCATTTCTGAGAGGCTCCTACAGTGCCATAAACAGTGTAGATATAGTCCATGCCTCGTGGTCCTTACAGGTGCGGCCTGGTCCTGTGGAGTGCCGGTCAAGCTGTCACAGTACCAGGATTCTTCGTTTTACCTTTCCCCAATTATTGCTGGGGTCTCAGCAGGATTTTAAGATTGGAAATCTCTTCCAGCTGCTTCACCCTCTCTGAGATTTCTCACAGAATTGTCTTTTTGATGTTCTTTCCTCTTGCATTGGAGAACTCCAGATGAGACAATCTATTTCCTGACTTTTTTGATGGACATGTGTGTGTTTCGGATGTTACCATATTGGAACAGCTATGTTTTAGTAGTTAAACAATCTATTATTCTGCTTTTTTGTGCTTTGTCGGCAATGGTTGAACGAAGTGTGTTTTGCTTAATGTCTAATATTTTGACCAAGCGAATTGCATCTGAAACACAGCACCTCACATTTATCTTTAAAATTAAAAAAAAGTTCCGGTCAAAACTACCTTCGTCATATATTTTGAGATGTGTCTGCTCAGTTCCATAACAAAAAGGACAGATATTCACATTTTAATTGGCTAATTATTTAATGAACAACATGTTGCAGAAACACGGGATTTCACAGCGGAATGCACCATGCTGGAGGAGTGATCGCTCTATCTGGAATTATATCGCAAAGTTAATCCACCTCCCAGATCCAGCCCAGACCGTATGAGCCCAGATGAGATATCTGTTCAACATGGAGCAGGTTCAGTACAACCTAGCAATCAGTCTATGATGGAATGTAGCACAGATCTCTCTCGTCCACTAGCTATCTGTCCAACACGTGGAGCAGTACAGTACACACCGATGCATTGATTCAGAAACATTGACAAAACGGTCTGTCCAGCATGGGGTGATATGCAGCCCACACCAGTGTCCTGCTCAAATGACGTGGACAAGGCATCTGTACAGTATGGGGGATCTGTGCAGTGAATGGATCTGTAAGCCTGGAACAGTTACTGTCTAAGCAGCTGTTTTCAACACTCCAGTACATTGCTCAGTAACACTGTATTAGATCACTGCCCATAGTGAAGAAACATGCAGCCCATGCTGGAAGTGGCAGGATGTGCAGCTCCCATCCATTTACAGCCCCATATGTCCACTGTGCCATGACAAGGGGGTGCTGTGGGTGTGAACGCCACTGCCAGAGAGAGATGATGGGGACGTCGGTTTAAATATCAACAAACAAAATATTTTTGGGTAAAAAAGGGACAGGGAGATTGAAAGCCAATTTCATGGAATATCACAGGTTTCAGAATGCTGAAATGAAGATATTTTGACAGCATCCTGGAACATGAGCCAGTATTCCCAGAAATGATGGGTGAATGGGATATTGGAGTGAGTTCGGATGATGGAAAGTTTTGGGTGAACATTTCTTCTTCAGCTTTGTAACTGGGAGTGGAGTCAGCAGATTCTTCAACTCATTGGGCAGAAACTAACATTCATTTATCTCAGGGCCATTTTCATTGAGTGTGACTGAGGGATCATCTGCATGAACCGGGTCAGTTTCCTGGTGTTACCTTATCGAACTCACCTCATTAACTACCCACCCCACCCCCATAGAGTCCCTCTCATTCAATGCCAGCCTAATTCTCCCGCCCTTCATGGCTGGAGGTAAACACCATCGCTTGGATGCCCCGTGGATGTTCTGTGATCCCTGGCACTGGTACCATCTTTAAAAGACCAATTGGCACACGGTTGAGCTTTGTCAGTTTGGAGCTGCCCTGCATAGTGGTGTGAGCTCACCACCCAGCTCAATGCAGGATCTGCGGTCTGAAGAAATGTCGAACAATACAGGACAGACATCAATAACATTCTCCATTCTGCCAGGATAAGGGTCACCGTCTTCTCTCTGCTCCCGCACACTCATTGAAATCTGTTATAATATCTACCCCAGACAAGGCGCATGCTCAATCACTCTCACTGCTGCATGCACACCTTCTATCTCTCTCTCTCTCCACTTTACCCCCACACTATAAACACTGTATATCTGTTATAGCACCTACCCGAACAAGGCTCATGCTCCACCACTCTCACTGCTGCACGCAGCGCTTTTCCTCTTTCTCTCTTTCTTTCTCGCCTTTCCATTACCCTAACACGGTGAGAGAATATTCTGGAGAATACCGATTATGGAATGTTCCAGAAAATGTTCCAAGTACTTTCGTTTTTCAGGAAAATGTCAGTGTACCAGTATGTAATATTTAAGAGGAAGGAGGAGAGATGTATGGTTTTCAAATCACATCCAATTAAAATCCATAATAAGGCCAAACAACCCTTCAAATGTGCTCTAGCATATAATGAGTTTGCGGATTATTTGATGGTTTTCTCAGCTCCATGTTGCAGGAACTTTCAGTTATTCAACCCCCTGGGTTCCTGTCACTGATCAGACGACACTCAGGCACTTTTACCCCGGTTTTCTTCAAGCGCCTGTTCGAGGGCATTTCCCATGGGGACGGACACTCCAAACAATATATTCCATAAGTTGTATACTTTTATGTAATGATAAACTCATTTTACACAGACTGACCAAAATCTACACTTCTTTTATGGTTACGGTAAGCAATAACAATTAGTATTCTGGTTATTTCACTTGTCTCACCTTATATTATTTAGCCAAAGACAGCTTTCAAGCACTTGTCTCGTTATTAAATCCAATTTTATGGCGAGAACATTTTTACCCTCAGCCGTTATCTTGACCGTTATATGAAATGTACCTTTTTCACTTGTTAGGAAAGTTTCTATTGTCCTTTGTCTGTAGCTGTTTCTGTCTGTAACAGTTACACAATCGCCCACTCATTTAGCTGGATGGCTGGTTTGTGATGCAGAAGGAGGACGCCAGCACATTTTAAATTTCCCTCACTAACAGAGGTTATCATGAAGAGACGCTCTCTCAACCTCACCCCAACATCTTGGGGGCGCCGACCCTCAGATTTAACCACCACGAGTGGTCTCTGTTACATGAAAGAACAGCCCATGGTCCATTGGAACTCTATTCTATCACTTTTGCATTTATTTTATTTACCTACTTTCCCATTTGTTTTGCATTATGTTCCTGGGTGTTTTGGATTAGTGTCATTTTGTACTACTGCCAGCATTTCTCCCACACCGTATATTCCGGCCACATAATCCTTGACTCCATTGTTATGCATGAACTTTCTGTCTGAGCCTCAAAAATATTCAATATCTCTGCTTCCAATACTCTGCGGGAAGAGATTTCCAAAGTCGCACAACACTGAGAAAATAATAAATAATCTCATCTGGGGTACGAAGTTGTTATTTTGTCTCCTTATCTGAGAAAGGATACAATTACATTGGAAGCAGTTCAGAGATGTTTCACTTTACGTATTCCTGGGATGAAGGGCTTATATTATGGAGGCTTTAACAGATTATTCTTGGAATGAGAGGTGATCTTATTGAATTATGCAAGACCTTGAGGAGCATGGATCAGGTAGATAACCATTGGGTGTTTGTCTAGTCCAAACTTGCCATTGTCATAGAACCTCTATAGTGTGGAAGCAGGATATGCTGTCCATTTAGTTCACAGTGACCCACCGAACGGCATCCCACCCAGACCTATCCCCCTACCCTAACCATGTAATCCTGCGTTTTCCATGACAAAACCAGCTGACTTACACATCACTGAGCACTATGGGCAATTGAGCATGGTCAATTAAGTCGAATCTGAACATCTTTGGACTGTGGGAGGAAACTGGATCACCGGGAGGAAACACACACAGATACGGGGGGAATTGAAGGTTGCAATTGAACCCAGCTCCTTGGTGATATGAGGCAGCAGTGCTAACCACAGGTCCACCATGTTGCTCTGGTATTTCTATTAGTTATATGTGGCTGACTAAAGAAATCTGCCTGACTTGTTCCTATCCCTGAACCTGACCCAGTCTGAGACCTTTATTATCGGCCATATCTCCAACCTGGTTACATTTAAATTTTTTGCAAACAATGGAGGAGCGGTACTAGAAAAGGTAACAGTCGTACCCTACAACCACAGTCAGAACCGGAGTGACAAGAATTCACAAAGTGGGCATTTATTCAAGTGCGAATATTTTTCCCAGAAGTTTATGATGGCTGAATCTTTATATTATATTGAGGCTGGCTTAATCTGATTTTCCATAGACATGTGTATCAGGGATAATGGAGAGAAAAGTGCAGCTGAGAGCACAATGAGTTGAACCATGACCTACTTTACTGGTGGAGTAGTGTCAAAGGGTCGAATGGCCCACTCATGTCCCTCAGCCCTGTGTTCTGATGTTCTATTTAGCCCTTCGGACCTGCTAAACAGGAACAGATCGAGGTCACTCCGATGGTTAGTCCTTGTTTCGAAAATGTACTTGTAGAATGCAGGCTGGCTCAACTCCACTTTCCTGCTACACCCTCGTATCTCTCAACTCGCTTGCATGTCCGAAACCAATCCACCGCATCTGTAAATACATTCAGTGACCCACCTTCCACAACTCTCTGGGTTTGGAAATTCCAGAAATTCACTATCTTCTTAAAGATGGCATTTCTTTACATCTCAGTTTGAAATTCGATATCCCTTATTCCGTATCAATGTCCTGGAGTGAGACACTCTGCCCAGGTGTGGAACCACATTCTCAACAAATACCTTGTCAAGCCCCCTCTGTACCTTAGAAATGTGTTGCTAGAAAAGCGCAGCAGGTCAGGCAGGATCAAAGGAGAAGGAGAATCGATGTTTCGGACATAAGCCCTTAACGTCGATTCTCCTTCTCCTTTGATGCTGCCTGAGCTGCTGCGCTTTTCCAGCAACACATTTCTAAGCTCTGATCCCCAGCATCTGCAGTCCTCATTTTCCCCTCTGTACCGTGTCCATTTCAGTAATGTCACGCTCATTCATTTCAAGCGCAATGACTAATTACCTCACCATTTTAGATGTACTCAATAATTCAACCCTTTCATCCCAGAAACCAGCTCAATGTACCAATCTAGTTACTTTCGGCATCAGCATGCTGACTTTATGTTTCATGCGCTGGAACACTCCAATCCCTTTGTACTGCTCCTTTGTTGGGACTCCTCTTCATTAAATAACAGCCTGCCTTTTGGTTGTCAGTGTCATCCTCAAACTCCGATGTGTATTGCACTCAGCACCCTCCCTCAGGCTCTCACTATAGATGAAAATAACTGAAGCCATTGGACTGATATTGGTGCTACTCCAGCAGATATGTCTTTATCATAATGATCGATGAATCCTGACTCTCCAATTTCTATGTGATAACCATCCGTCATCCCATGCTAATACATTATCTATCAGACTATGAGTTTCTGTTTGGTGGAAGAACCTTTACTTTGTGATACCTTGTGGAAAATCTTGGGAAAGCCTCATGTCTACCAGTTCTCCTTTATCAAGCCCGCTTGTTACATTCTCATGGAATCTCCAGAAAAACATTTGCATCATTTTACAACGAAGAACATAGATTCCCTTTAACAAAACTATGCTGACTCTGCAGGAAGCTTTTCTAAATGTCCTGCAATTCCTTCCTTAATAACAGACTGTCGCCGATTCCCAGCAATAATGGTTAGGCTAAGTGGTTCCTGCTTTCTGTCTCCGCTCCATCCTTGAAAACACGTGCCATATTGGAGCTTCACGAGTTTCGCTGGAAAACCTCTGTAATCCAAAGAGTTATAGAATATTTCACACAGTGGCACCAGTCACTCTGTAGCCACTTCTTTTAAAACCAATTATGAATTACTGCTGACCTGCCTATCCTTAGTCTTATTTGTTGTTAAAAACCTTGTACCTTTTGTTAGAGACAGTTCGAGAATCCTCCTATTACCATTTTCTTGATGATTTTGAAATACTTACAGTGCCTTCCCTGTGAGGATTGATGTCAAATACTATTGTAAATTATCTGCCTGTTCCCTATAGCCACTTCCCCAGTCATACCCTCCGAATGTTCTCAATGTACTTTCCTGACATTTTTTCTACCAAAGGTCACACACTCAACTTCAACATTTTTATATACACACAGAAAAACTTGTGATGCTTGTTTTTATATTTCTTGCCAATTTATTTACATCATATCTTTTTATCCTTTTTACATCTACTTCTTGCTTTTTCCATCACTTTCTAGATTCATACCGTCATATTGCACACAAACATTTCATCTAACCTGTCCATGCTGACCAGGTTATTCAAACTAAACTAGTCCCATCTGATTGCACTTGATCCACATGTCTCTAAATGCTTCCCATTCATATGTTTGTCTAAATGTCTTTTAGATGTTGTCACCGTACTTGCATCTAACAGCTCATCTGGCAGCTGATTCCATACACACACAACCACTGCGTGAAAAAGTTGACAATCCATTTAAAGCTATCACATTGACTACTGTATTTACATTCCAAACAGCAGGACTAATATCTGATAGAGAGGGGAACATGATTGCAAAGCAAACAGATCAGATCGAAACTCTGCAGTCCTGCCACATCCAGTCAGAAATGGGGTTGAACCATGGAACAACTGACGAGAGAAAAGGACTCCACAAATATCATCTGAAAACAACGTTCACTGGGGTTAGGGAATCGCTGACTAGGTCAGCATTTATTGCCCGGAGGACTGTTAAGATTCAATGACATTGCTGTGTGTCTGGAGTTACATGTGGGCCAGAGCAGGTATGGATGGCAAATTCCTTCCCTAAAGGACATCAGTGAACCAAATCAATTTCTCCCACAATCAGCAATTGATTCATGATCATCATTAGACTCTTAATCCCAAACATTTATTGGATTGGAGTTCGATCATGTACTGTAACAGGATTCGAACTGAGGTCACCAGAACATTCCTAGGATTGTTATACTAACACATCTGCAGCAATACCACTCGGCTATTGCTTTGCCATTCCCCGAAAAAAATGGAACTTTCTTGCACATCAGTGTAAAAGACAAGGATGCAGTTATTCACCATCCTCAGCCAGAAGTGTTGCTTGGATGATCCCCACAGAATCACAGATGCCAGACTTCAAACAATTCGATTGGCTGCACGTAGCATAAAGAAACAGCTGAACACAGTAGATGCAACAAAGGGAATGGGCCCTGACCCCATTCCTGCAACAAAACTAAAGACTTGTGCTGCACAACAAGCCGTGTCTCTGTGGAAGCTGTTTCATTCCAGCTCCACTCTGACATCTCCCTGGCAATGTGGAAAATTACACAAAAGTGTCCCGTCCCCTAAGAGGAGAATAATTACAATCTGACCAAATACCTCCCCCTCAGTCCCATCTCGATAATCAAATTGGTGAGAATTCCTTTGACAGAGCTGTCGACCAGCACAGAAATAATGTGCACACGCCCCCATGTGGAGACGGTGTTGCTGTGGAAATGTCACTGGATTACTAATCTCGTCGAGAATAATTCTCTGGCAGCTGGTGGAAGTTAGAAACAATTAATTAAATATCGAGATCTAAAATCTGGTGCCAGTAATATTGACCTTCAAGCGCATTTCCATTGTCAACGTAAATTTCCTTCCCCAATGTATATTCAGGAAGTGAATCTCCTGTGCATTCCTGGTCGACCCAAAAAGTGATTCCAGACACACAGACATGTGGTAAACTCTTCAATAGTCTCTGAAGCGGCAATGCAAGCCCGTTATATCAAACTTCTCCGAGGTCTTAATAGCTAAAATGAGATAACACCCGGCACCAGCCTCTATATCGAAAAAGGAATTGGGAAGCACAGTCCTTTCGACACTGCAGAGACCTCCTTCCTTACATCTGAGAGCTTATGACAACAATAACAGAGATTTCCCACAGACTGCACAGACACATCGCGAAATGAGTCGGCCTTTCAACACAATGAGCCTTCCCCACTCTAGGGTTTGGCCAAACAACTCTTCAATTAACCTTTCCCTAACGCTATATACTGTATATCATTTGAAGTGATCATATATCATAAAGATATGAAGTAGGAACTTTGGTCCGTCAATTTTGCTCTCCCATTCAATATAACAATGGCTGATCCTGAATCTCCACACCAACCTCCTGCTGCAACTTCACCCCTTTAGTGTCTAAATATCATTACTTATATTCAGTGCCTTAGTTTCCGCAGTCTTATGTGGGACTGAATTCCCCAGGTTTATCAGTCTGCAAGTGCAGACATTTATTGTCATCTCAATGCAGAGTGGCTTGCCTGTGCCTAACACTGTGACCCTTGTTTTAGACGTCCCAGCCAGTGGAATTATCATCCCTGCTGACAATCTGTTTCACCCTGTCAGAGTTTTATATATTTCACTGAGATCTCCACCATTTTTCTTAACTCCATGGAATACAGGGTCAGTCGCCTCAAACGTTGCTCCCACAACAAGCCTGACACCCCAGAGATCAGTCTGGTCATCCTTCACTGAACTCCCTCAATGTCAGGTTTGCCCTTTATTAGATAAGGAGGCCAATACTGCACACATATTGCACAATTTCCTCGATGGGGGCTCACCAAGGCCCTGTGTAGCTGCCGTAAGACACACCTGGACTCAAATCCCTCGGAAAGGAAGGTCAACACATCATTTATCTTCCTACCTGATTTCTGTTGCAGCAGTATTGCTTTCTGTGACTGATGTACAAGGGGATCGCGATCCTTTTCAATGATATATCTCCCCACTTGTTGGGTCTATGTATACTGGTCACTGTGCCAATATCAATCCCAATATTGACTTCTGACTTCAGAACTCTCTGCCCTGCACTGACCTTGGAGTTTGGTGAAAAAGTCAACAAAAGTATACACATAAGTAACTTCATGCAGCAACTTTTTAACATTAATTACTTTTGAAATGCTAACCTGTTCGTCTATTTTTCCAACCAAAATGCTAAATGTTACGTCTATCCACATTGTTCTTCATCTGCCACGTATTTTACCATTTCGTACACTTGTCTCAATCACCTTGAAACTTTTTTTATATCCTCCTCACCCACTCACAACCTCAGTTTGGTATCATCAGCAGATTTGGAAAGATTACATTTAATACCCATGAACACATGTTTGATCTGCTTTCTGAATAGATGGGGCCCAAACATCAATTCCTGGATTATCCGGCTAGACATTACTTTTTACTCCAAAATATATCGAACGGTTTATGCTGATTCTCTTTTTCCTGTCAGCCATTTTCAACCCATGCCAGTATATTAGATCTAACTTTTACACACTGTTATGGGCCAGGGCAGACCCCCTCAAATCAGTTCAAGGAAGTAGCACAGACGCAACCTTTGCGCGTTGACTTAAGCAAGTGTAAGGCGGATATTCCAGGAGTGATGCAGTTGGTCCAATCACTTAGTTTTAAACAAAACAGAATGTCTTTGCAAGATTACTGAGTGAGACGCAAATAGAAGAGGATACAATACAGAATAACTTAACCTATCCGAAAACCCAACAGATTATCCCAACTTAATGACAGTGTTCCAAGTACTTCATATAATCCCCATAAAAACCAGAAAGGAAAATAGAAAGGAAAAAAAAAATCAAACTCAGTTTCCTACAGGAGAGATGTCAGAGAGGGGGAGGAACAACATGGACCTGCTTCTTTGAGTCGGGTAGCTTCACAACTGCTGCCTGCTTTAAGTAAACAGCCAGACTGCGGAAAATCAGACCAAACAAACCAAAGCAGAGGAGCAAAACTGCGATAACTGGCCACTCCCCTTTCAGAAGAACAGAAGAACAGAAGAACTAGGGGCAGGAGTAGGCCGTCTGGTCCTCTGTCATTCAATAAGATCATGACTGATCTACTCGTGGATTCTGATCTACTTTCCCGCGCTCTCACCGTATCTCTTATTTACTTTATTGTTCAAACAGCATCTACCTTAGTTTTAAATGCATTTACTGAAGTAGTTCCAATTACTTACCTGGGCAGGGAATTCCAGAGATTACAAACCTCTGGGTGAAGATTTTCCTTCTCAATTCAATCCTAAATCTACTCCCTGTAATGTTGAGGACATTCCTTCTTGTCTTAACTTCACCTGCCAGTGGAAACATCCTCTCTACTTCTATCTTATATACTGACTGCATAATTTTATATGTTTCTATGAGATCATCCCCTCATTCTTCTAAATTCCAATGAATATAGTTCTAGTCTGCTAAGTCACACCTCATAAGCCAACCCTCTCACCTCTGGAATCATCCAAATAAACCACCTCTGCACCCCCTCCAGTGCCAGTCTACCCTTCCTGAAGTAAGGAGACCAAAACTGCATACAGTACTCTAGGTGTGGCCTCACCAGCACCCTGGACAGCTGCAACATAACCACTCTGCTTATAACCTCAATTGCTTTAGCAATGAAGGACAACATTCCATTTGCTTCCCTCAGTAATTGCTGTACCTGCAGACCAAACCTCTGTGATTCATGCACATGGACACGCAGGTCCCTCTGTATAACAGCATGCTGCAACGTTTTACCATTCAAGTAATAATCCTTTTTACTGGCACTCCCAACAAAAAGGATGATGTCGCATTTATCAACTTTATATTCCTTCTTCCAGACTTTATCCCACTCACCCAAAGTATCTATGTTCATCCACGAAGTCTCACAGTCTTCTGCATGCTTTGCTATGAAACGCATCTTCGTGTCATCTGCAAACCTTGACACACTACACGTTCTCCCCAACTCCAAATCATTCTATATAAATTGTGAATAATTGTGGCTCCAACACCGATCCCTGAGGCACACCACTAGGTATTGATTGTCAGCCAGAATATCACTCACTTACACTCACAATTTGCTTCTGTTAGTCAAGCAATCTGCTATGCTGATAATTTACCCGTAACGCCATGCACCTTTTTCTTATGCAGGAGCTTCTTGTGCGGCAACGTGTTGGAGACCTTTTGGAAATCTAGGTACACCATAGCCACTGGAGCCTCGTTGACCATCTTGTTCGTATTGTCTCCATAGATTTTCAAAAGACTTGTTAAACATGACCTGTTCTTCATGAACACATGCTGCACAATGGGACGATTTCTATCGAAATGCCTTGCTATTTCTTCCTTGATAATATACTCAAGCAGTTTCACCACTACACAGGAAAAGCTAACTGGTCTGTAATTCCCCATATTTTGTTTACTTCCCTTTTTAAACAGTGGTGCCACATTTGCTGTTTTTCAATCTGCTGGGACTGCCCTGGAGTTCAGCAAATTTTAGCAAATTGCCACAATTGCATTTGCCATTTCTCCCGCTATCTCTTCTAGAACCCTGGGATGCATTCCATCAGGGACAGGAGACTTGCCTATCCTCAGCTCCTTTAGCTTGCTGAACACTATCTCTTCCATAATAATGTTTGTTTCCAAGATCCTCACTTACCTTCGACATTTTGGCAATTACTAGCATGCTATTAGTGTCCTGATACAACATCTGTTCAATACCTCAGCTATTTCGTCATATCCTATAAATAAATGACACTTCCCATCCTCTGAAGGACCAACATTTACTTGAGCCATGCTTTTTATTTTATATATTTAAGGTAAATACCATCATCTATCTATCTTTTTATTGTGTACTGTTTTTGTTTCTCTCATGTTCTATCATATTTTTCTTTATAGTTCATTTTGTGGCTTTCTGTTGACCTTTGAATTTTTCCCAAATCTTCTCGGTTTCCGCTGTTCTGGGCCACTTCGCATTCATTCTCTTTCAATTTGATAGAGTCCCTTATTTTCTTAGACACAATTGACAGATTATCCATTTTCTTAGAGTCTTTCCTTTTCACTGGAATACACTTTTGCCACTGAAATTAAAAATCTCCTTTGAAAATTCTCCACTACTTGTCAACTCCCCCATCATGAAGTATTTGTTTCGACGCGACTTTAGCCAACTCCTCCCTCACTCTATTGTAGTCTCCCTTGATGAAGCACGGGACCCTGGTATTGGATTTCATCTTCACACTCTCCATCTGTATTCTAAATTCAACCATACTGTGATCACTCCTTCACTATGATGTGAATAATTATTCTAGTCTCTTTGTACATGACCAGACCTACGATACCTTGCTCCTCACTGTGCGTGCTTTTATTTAATACTTGAAAGCATTCCCACGTAGTCAAACCTAGACTTTTTGGATTCGCTGCTTTATCCATGAAAAATAAAACAAGGACAGAATAAACTTGTTAAAGGAGTGGCATTGTCACAATACAAAACTTGGGACTTCATCAAAAATGTTTCTGATAATCCAAATTCACTGCACCCATTACTACGCCATAATTTATTTCCCAATCAGTTTCTCAAATATGATTGGCCTTTAGTAAATCGGCAATGACTTTATCTATGTTCATTACTTTTACATTAATGTAATTTTCAAAGTTCCCTGGCAATGCGTCCTTTCTAATAGACTCTTGTATTATCCTGATTGCTTTTTTGGTGCTAAGCAGACTGCGATTCCCTGCCTCCTTTCAAAATACCGGGGTTACATTTGCTGCTATCAAATCTGTGAATTCAGTTCCAGAATCATCAAGCATTTGGAAGAGTATTCATTATTACCTTGGCCACCTCCCTTAGTAGGAGAAAGTGAGGACTGCAGATGCTGGAGACCAGAGCTTAAAAATGTGTTGCTGGAAAAGCGCAGGAGGTCAGGCAGCATCAAAGGAGAAGGAGAATCGACGTTTTGGGCACAAATCCTTCTTCAGGAATGAGGAGGGTGTGCCAAGAAGACTAAGATAAAAGGTAGGGAGGAGGGACTTGGGGGAGGGGCGTTGGGAATACGATAGGTGGAAGGAGGTTAAGGTGAGGGTGATAGGCCGGAGAGTGGGTGGGGGCGGAGAGGTCGGGAAGAAGATTGCAGGTCAAGAAGGCGGTGCTGAGTCTGAGGGCTGGGACTGAGAACAGGTGGGGGGAGGGGTAATGAGGAAGCTGGAGAAATCCGCATTCATCCCCTGTGGAAGGAGGGTTCCTAGGCGGAAGATGAGTCACTCTTCCTCCAGGCATCGTGTTGCCATGGTCTGGTGATGGAGGAGGCCAAGGACCTGCATATCGTCTTGACCTGCAATCTTCTTCCCGACCTTTACATTTCACTCATATTAATGTACGCTTCATAAACCCATCATTTCCTGTCTTAAGTTGCTCAGTGATTGAACTTCAACAGCCATATAATCACAGAAGCATACTCTGTACAGTCAGAATTACAGTACAATCTACATTAGTCCCACTTTCGTACATCAGGCCCATAGACGTGAGTGTTATGACACTTCAAGTGCTTGTCCACGTACCTTTTAACGGCTGTGAGTTGACCCACAGTAACTTCCCTCAAAATAGTGCATTCCCAACACCAGCATCAACTGGGTGAAAACCCATCCTGAAATTCTCTCTCAACCTCAAACCCTTCACTTTAAAAGTGTGCCCCTTTGTTCTTGACCCTCTGACTTAAAGGAACTGCTGCTGTCGATCCACCCTATCCATGCCCTTTGTAATCTTACCCTTCTGAATCATGTTCCCCTCAGTCTTCTCTGCTCCAAAGTAAACAACCCGAGCTTATCCAACCTCTCTCTGTAGCTGATATGCTCCATTCCAGGGAACATCTGTTGAATCTCCTCTGCGCCACTTTCAGTGCAATCACATCTTTCCTGTAATGTGGATCCCTGAACTGCACACACTATTCCATCTTGGCCTAACCAAAGTGCTATATAGCTCTTGTAATCTATGCCTCAATTCGTAAAGACTATTACTTCTTAACTAATCTATTACCCAGTCCCGTCACGTTCAAGGATGTGTGGAGAAGCACCCTGTGAACCTTAGAGTCTGCTGCCATGTATTGAGTCTTCCCCTGTGTGGGTCCTTCTTCCAAAGTGCATCACCTGATATGTATCAGGGTTACATTCCATCTGCCATTGATCTGGCCATCTGACAATTCCATCTGCATCTTCCAGTAACGTAAGACCTTCCATCTCACTGCCAACCACCCGAGTAATCTATGTGTCAGACACAAACCTAATTGTTACACTCACCCTATGCCCCTTCACATTCACATCTATATCATTTATGAATCCCACAAATAATAAGGGACACAGCACTGCACACAAACAGTCTTTGACAGCCACCTATTTCCTGCGATAGTTTCTCGAACACTGATCTGATACTCACTGGTCTATAGTTCCTTGGTTAAACTCTACAGCCCTTCCCATAAAGGGTGCTCTCCAGTCCTCGGCACCTTACCTGTGACCAGATTGTATTTAAACATTTGCATCAGCGCCTTTCACCCCTTGTCTCCAACAACAGCGTGAGATGTAACTGATCTGCACCGAGGAACATGTCCAATTTTATACCAGCCAAAACTATTAATCCCTGTACACATCTTAATTCAATCTGCTTAGGAGCCTCTCAGTCCATCTTCTCGAATTCTGTCCCTTCATCCTCCTTCTCCCAAGTAAAGCAAACATGAAGCTCTCATGTATCAATCCACCAATGTTCACCAGATTCACAAACAGATTCCCGTCTTGATCTCAGGCCAAGTTTCGTCAGCAGAAACCCTTGGTATCTGATGGATTAATCAGGAGAATGTCCATTCAGTATATGGGATCACTATATTTTATTTATATCAAGACAACAAAATTGTATACCATGCGACAGGTACAGTCTCACCAGCACTCTGTGTCACTAGTGCAGAATGTTTTTACTGCTTGTCGGAACAAATTACTACAGAATCTGGAATCTATACTGAAACTAACACATGCTAGACATCACAGTGAGTCAGACAGCATCCGTAAAGAGAGAGCAAGTTAACGCTTTGAGTCGAGTTGACCCTTCATCGTCTGTATTCGGATTCCCTTTAAATGAAGGGAAACGTAACTTTTACCTTCCCTGTTTGTATATGTTCCTCCCAATACCCTTTGCTTTAATGTTTTCTGCTAACTTACTGTGTGTGCTGATTAAAAATCCTCCTGAATATTTGACCATATCGCAACCATTGCTTCTCTATGTTTAGGTCTACAAGATATATCTTCAAACAAAACGCTTGTAAATTATAACTTCCCTTTCATAAATGCAGAATAATTATCTTGAAGTTTGCTATTACTTTCTCAGTGTCCAATATCACATTCGTTATGATAGATTGCAAAAGACTACTTCCTGCGGATGACAAGTAACCTGGTCTGTAGTTTTCCACTCTCCCTCTTCTTCCCTTCTAAAATCGTTGGAATGCATTTGTATCCTTTCAAATTGAATACGGATAAATACAGTCATCCACAATACAATCCATCTGTATATTGCTGCTTTCTCTGAAATTGCAGTATCAAGTACATCTGGTCTGTCAGACTTATGATTCCTCAATCCAGGTATGTTATCATATACTACCACATCACCAGTATGAATGATTTTAGTGTTTAGTTACAAAAGTCCGATGGTATTTCTGAGATATTTTCTGGATCTTCGTCCATGAAGCCAGACATAATGTAACAGTTTCGTCTCTCTGACAATTCTCTGTTCTCTACAATAAATTATCCCGTCCACACATTCACTGTGCCACATTTGGCCTTGTTTTCATTTTCCTTTCAAATATGGACCGGCACCTTTCGCCAGTATTTACCAAGAACAAACAAAATTCCAGCACAGGAACAGGTCCTTCGGACCTTCCAAGCCTGCACCGATCCAGATCCTCTATCTAAACCTGTCACCTATTTCGAAGGATGTATTCCTCTGCTCCCTTCCAATTAATGTATCTGTCTAGATACATATTAAGTGTCGCTATCGTGACCACGTCTACCACCTCCGCTGGCAATGCGTTTCAGGCATCTGCCAGTCTCTGTGGAAAGACCTTTCTGAACATATATCCCATAAACCTTTCCCCCTCATCTTGAAGTCCTGACCCCTAGAAATTGAGTATCCCACTCTGGGAATAAGCGCCTTGCTATCCACCCTGTCTATACCTCTCATGATTTTCTCGAACTCAGTCAGGTCCCCCGAACTTCCATCAGTCTAATGAAAATAATTCTAATCTACCAAATCTCTCTTCATAGCAAGTTGCCTCCAATACCAGGAAACATGCTGGTGAAATTCCTCTGCACCCTCTCCAAAGCATCCCCATCTTTTTGGTAATGTGGCGATTAGAACTGTACAAACTATTCCAAATGTTGTCGAACCAAAGCCGTACACAACTGTAATATGACCTGCCTTCTCTTCTACACAATAGATTCCAACAGATTCACTCTTGTGGATGACAAGTTAACTGGTCTGTATTTCTCCACTTTCTCTTTTCTTCCCTTCTTAAAATGGTGGAATCAGGAAGCAAAGTATGCTGTATGCCATCTTGACCACTCTATCGGCCTGACCCTGTAAGGAACAATGGAGCTGAACATCCAAATCTCTCTGCACATCAATTTTTCACCGGGCTTTTTCCATTTACCCTATAGTTCACTCTTGAATTGGATCTTCCAAAATGCATCATCTCACATTTGTCCAGATTGAACTCCATTTGCCATTTCTCTGCACAACTTTCCAATCTATCTATTTTCTGCTGCATTCTCTGACAGTCCCCTTCACTTTCTGCTACACCACCAAACTTAGTGCCATCTGCAAACTTATTAATCAGACCACCTTTACCTTCCTTTAGTTCATTTATGCGTATCATAAACAATAGTGGTCCCAGCACTAAACCAGGTGAAACACCACGCAGAACAGTTCTTCATTTTGAGAAACTCCCTTCCACTGCTACTCTCTGTCTGTTGCTGCCCAGCCTGTTCTCCATCTGTTTAGCAAGTATAGACCCTGGACCCCTTGCAACTTCACCTTCTCCATCAGCTTACCTCATAAAAATCCAAACCGAAGTCCAGTATATGACATCTACAGCCCTTCCCTCGATATCAATTTTCACTTCCACAAAGAAATCAATTATGTTTACGAAGCTGTGACCTCTCCGCAACAAAACTAGGGAAGATTTTGTTTGGAGTCTGTTTGGAATCAGACGGGTTTTATTTCCAAGGCAGGAATTTATAAAATGCCACATTGGCTGACTGCCTACAAAGTGCATTTTTTTAAACAAAATAGAATGCATTTGCAAATACAAATCTGCAAATTCAAATTCACCCCACAGATTTATGTGTGAGAAATGCGGAGTGTGTGTGCGCGGGGGTGGGGGAAGAGTGAGAGAGAGCATGTATGCGTGTGTGAGAGAGAAAAAGAGCGTGTGCATGTGTGTGTGTGCACATGTGCGTGCAAGAGTGGCGGGTGTGTGTGTCCTTGTTAAGACACAGACAGATTTGGCAGATTCTTTTCCCCACACAGTCTCACCCTCTGGTTTCAGAGCTTCCACACTCTGCAGCCTCTGCTGCATTTGTTGTTCATGTTACAGACCCAGATACTGTAATTACAGTCCCCATGCTCCACCAAGAGTTGGGTCACAAAATCCTCAGGTCTCCCTGAATGTCTGGGGTAGCTCACAGCACAATCTCTAGCAAACCATCCCCAACACCTCCACTAAACCTTGAATAACAGGAGTCAGTCAGAAGATTTTCATAGAGTCAAAGAGTCACAGAGGTGCACAGCATGGAAACAGACCTTTTGGTCCAACCCGTCCTTGCCGACCAGATATCCCAACCCAATCTAGTCCTACCTGCCAGCACCCAGCCCATATCGCTCCAAACCCTTCCTATTCATATATCAATCCAAATGTTTCTTAAATGTTGCAATTGTACCAACCTCCACCATTCCTCCGGCAGCTTATTCCATACAAGTGCTACACTGTGTGAAAAAGTTGCCCCTTAGGTCTCTTTCCCCTTTCACCCTAACCCTATGCCCTCTATTTCTAGACTCCCGGAACCCAGGGAAAATACTTTGTCTATTTACTCTATCCATGCCGCTCATAAGTTTGTAAACCTCTATACGGTCACCCCTCAGCCTCCGACGCAAGTTCGATGCATGCCCCTTTACAATAATACTCGAGAGCTTCCTTGTGTTACTGACCACACTATCAGCTGAGAGGGACAAGCACAGGCGTTCAGTGGACAGGCACAGACTAAGTTTCAAAGACGTGAGTCAAAACTGCTGAATCCCTCCTGTTCCAACATGGATCATTAAACTGTCAATATTTTTTCTTTCTTTCACGTGTGTGGGAGTAGTGCCAGAGCATTGCAGGATTGCATACATAACATGGAACATGGGACACACGGGGAAGTGAACAACAGCCCATACACACGAGTTCATTGTTTCTGAGTTTCACAATGTCAGTACTCGATACATTAGGGAGCCAAAACTCAAAGCCCGGGAAAGATACGGAGGGTCAGAAAAATTCACATTCAAGATAGAAACAGATAATTAAGATAGAAATAGGCCATATCGGTGAAATATGGGGAAAGCGACAGGGCAGTGGGACTACCTGGGGAGCTCTGCAGACTATGCCAATGTATTGCTTAGTAAAATGAACTATCTTCCCAGCATGGAGATCTGTGCAAACTGTATCAATGTATTGCTCAGTAAGCTGGACTATCTGCCCAGCATGGGGGCTGTGTAGACTATGCCAGCGCATTGCTCAGTTAGGTGGACTGCCTACCCAGCATGGGGAGCTGTGTAGACTATGCCAATGTATTTCAGCCTCAGTAATGGCCGGGGATGGTATGTAGTCAGAGGAACGAAATGCAATCAGTAACCAGAACAGAACGTAGTGACCTCAATGCTTTCAATATTGAAACAGCAAGGGCATTGATAAAATGAATCATGTTTCATAGTTGAAACTGGACAGGTCAACATAAAGACCCATGAGTAACAATGCCAGAAGCAAGGTGGGAGAGAGTTAATTAACAAGTTCATTACTGCAGTTAGTAGTTATTTGTAAAGTGAACATCTCTATTTCGAGTCTCAGCAGGAACAATAACAGCGACAATGATAGTAGAGTCAATGAAAGGACAGTATTACAGTCAATCATGATTTATAAAATTAAAGACTGAACATTGAGACTTACCAGGGACACCAACGAAAGCCAGAATTGAATAATAAAAATATTGAATAATGAAAAGTGCATAATCGATCCGCCACGATAATGGCCATCGATCATAATATGTAGAAAGAAGCCAAACATCCCTGTATAAACTCCTGTCCATTCTTGAGATATTCCAGCCTAATGTTCTCAGATTGTGAAACATTGTTGGAACATTCCAGTCTAATGTTCTCAGATTCTGATTCTTTGTTGGAACATTCCAGACACTTGTGCTCAGATTCTGATCTCTCCCTACTGCCTCTCTTGAGCTGCCGATCCCTGTTCTTTCCAATGCAGGACTTTATAAAATGCCACATTGGCTGACTGCCTACACAGTGCATGCTTTTTGTAAAAAAAAACAAAATAGAGTGGATTTGCAAATACAAATCTGCAAATTCAAATTCACCCCACAGATTTACGTGTGAGAAATGCGGAGTGTGTGTGCGCGGGGTGGGGTAAGAATGCGAGAGAGAGCATGTATGTGTGTGTGCGTGAGAGAGAAAGAGTGTGTGCATGTGTGTGCAAACAGGCTCAGTTAACCCCTTCCTTACATAACTTTTCCTATCCCAATAAAAGGGAACATTTACTCAGTCTGGGTGGAATCGATGAGCGTTGCTTTGGGGTGGACCATAATTCTTTCAATCTTCTTATTCTTTCTTCCGAGTATGTGGGAGTAGTGCAAGAACACTGCAAGACTGTTTATATTACATATTGTTTACAAAGGGAGATAGAGATAAATAAACAGACCAGCTGCATAAGGTGACCAGTGGGGGCACTTGCGTAGACAATAAACAAGTGTCCACTATTTATTGCCCATTGGCGTTGTGCAGTGCTGCTCCTTGTGACATCATTCAGAGCTTTGAGACTGCTGCTCAGGAACAGGAGAAGGTAATTCTGTCCCTATGTGTCTGTCACAGAGGGACAGGAGGAGATCATTCAGCCTCTCGACCCTTTTACAGATGGACAGTGGGAGGCCATCAAGCCTCTCGGGTCTGTTGCAGAGGGAGAGGAGGAGACCATTCAGCCTCTCTGGTCTATTGCAAATGGACAGGAGGAGGCCACACAGCCTATTGAGCCTGTTACAGAGAGACTGTAGGAGGCCATTCAGCCCATTGAGCCTGTTACAGAGGGACAGAAGGAGGCCATTCAGCCTCTCGGGTCTGTTGCAGAGGGACAGGAGGTGGCCATTCAACTTATTGAGTCTGTCCCAGAGGGACAGGATGAGGCCATTCTGCTTCTTGAGTCTGTTATTCAGTAACTACCAGTTTTAAAAAAACTTATGGAGAAGAACAGCCCTGACATACATGTTAAAGTTCTAAATTGAATCAGGCCAACTTTGAACATTTTATATTGGTAATTTCAAAAGCTGCTTGGGAGAAGCTCGTGACAGGAAAGTGGGAGGCCTTCACAAACGAGATTACAGGGTTCTAGATAGAGAATGTTCCGGTTCATGAGCAATGCAAGGCTGGTCGGGAATGCTGGATGGCGAGCGGAATTGAGGTTCTGTTCAAGAAAAAGGCGGACGCATATGATAGGTGCAGACAGTAGGGATAGAGTGAATCCATCGAGGATTACTAGGGCTGTAGGCTAATACTCAAGAGGGAAATGAGGAGGGTAAACTGGGGGCATATGATATCTTTCGAAAATAAGGTAAGGGACAATCCAAAGAGATTCTACCAATGCATTGGGGTCAAAAGAGTAACTAGGGAGAGGACAGGGCCTTCTTAAAGATCAGAAACGTGACCTATGTGTGGAACTACAGGAGGTTGGTGAGATACTACATAAATATTTTGCATCAGAATTTACTGTGGAGTAGAATATGGAAGGTAAAGAAATTGTGAAAATGAATGGTGATATCTTCGAAAGTGTCCATATTACAGAAGATGAGGAGCTGGCCATCTTAAAATGCATTAAGGTGCATAACTCCCTCTAACTTTTTATGTGATTCTTGGATAGGCACTTAGAAGTTAGTACAATATTGTACAATAACAATATTGTACAAACAAGTTAGTACAATAATCTGATCTTAGAGTAGAAGAAACTGCTGGCACAACAGCAACAACTCAAGGGCCTGAACTGTGCTGCACTGTTCTGTGTTCTACGACCTGATCAGGTGTATCCCAGAATCTTATAGGAAGCTAGGGAAGTCATTGTTTGATATCTGGCTGAGATATTTTTTATCATGGACAGCCACAGGTAAGGTTGTGCCATTGTTTAAGAACAGTTGGTAAGGAAAAGTGAGGAAACTATAGACCGGTGGGCCTGATGTCATTGATGGGTAAGTTGTTGGAGGGGATTCTGAGGGACAGGATTTACGTGTGTTTGGAAAGGTAAATTCCAATTAGCAATAGTCAACATGACTTTGCATGTGGAAAATCTTGTCTCACTAATTTGATTTAGTTTGTTGAAGAAGTGAAGAATAAGATTGATGAAGGCACAAAAATAGAACTGTGGAATAGAATATGGACTTTAATAAGGCATTCAAAAAGGTTCCGCATGGTAAACTGTTAATCGTGGTTAGATCACATGGAATACAGGGAGAGTTGTAGTTAATTCGCTCAAAGGTAAGAGATGAAGGTAATGCTGGTGCAGCATATTTTATTTGGACTGGAGGCCTGTGACCAGCAGTGTACCACAAGGATCTAATGGATTTTGTCATTTATGTAAATGATTTGGATGTGAATATTAGTAAGAATGGTTGGTGAGTTTACAGGTAATACCAAAATTGGTAAGGTTGTGGATAATAAAGATGGTTAACTTAGAGTAAAATGGGACCTTGATAAGGTGTGGCAAAGGGCCGAGGAGTGGCTGATGGAGTTCATGTTAGACAAACGGATAGCTGAGCCAAATTGGGTCAGCACTTGTAGGCAGGATCCTGGGAAGTGTTTCAAAACACAGACAGCTAAATAGAAACTATATAAACCCTGCTGTTTGGAAACAGGCCATTTCGCCCATCGAGTCCACACTGACCCTCCAGATAACATGCTGACCAAAACACCCATACGTTACCCCAGTAACTCTACATTTCCGTTAGACAATCCACCTAACCTGCATTTCCCTGGATACTTTGGGGCAGTTTAGTAAGACCACTGAACCTATCCTATGTATTTTTAGACTGTGGGAGGAAAACCAAGCACCCGAAGGAAACCCACACCAACACGGGGAGAAAAAGCAAACTCCGCACAAAGAATCACCGAAGGGAGGAATTGAACTCAAGTCATTTGTGTTCTAAGGCACTATTGCCAGCCACTTTGCCACCTAACGACCATCAGAGTGAGTGACTTATTTCTCCCACTTTCTCTGGATCTGTCACATCTGTTCAGATGATGTCGAATTCCAGCGTCGTGCCTCTGGACAGGGCCTTAAGCTGTGACTGACACATTGTCTGCACATCTGCCCTCACCCCTTCTCCTCCTATCCAGATCAAGTGTTCCATTAATACTACAGCATGCAAGATAATTGCTGATTTAAAATAAAACAAAACGCTGTATACACTGGAGATCGGTAACCAATACTGTTCTGATATATACTCCTCAGATTTGAAACATTGACTCTGCTCTCTTCTGACAAAGGATTGCGAGAAAGTGACAACTGCAAATGCAGTGAATTCTAATGTGAATTCCTGATGAAGGGTTAATGACTGAAACATAGTCTTTCCTGCTCCTCGTATTCTGCCTGACCTGCTGTGCTCTTCGGGGCCACACCTTTCGACTTTCTTCCTTCATATGCAACCAGACCCGTTGAGGTTTTCCTGCAAATCCTTGTGTATCTAATTTCCTGTTGATAACATAAACAAAGTTTTCCCTGCAGCATTGTCTTCCATGCACATCTTCCACCAATGTTTGCTTCTCCTTCTTGGTGCTAAGCTGCAGTCAAACTGTTTCTGTGTAAACTGAGCACCGTAGTGAGATGAATGGTAGATTCAGCGAGATTTTTCTTGATGCCATTCTCGATGTTACAAAATTTCGCTGCATTTTGTTCGAAAAACGCATGGATAAGAAAGGCTGAGAAGGATATGGTCCAAGTGCAGGGATATGGACTCAATGTGGACTGACATTTTGTTCGGAATGGACCAGTTCTGGTTGAAGGGCCTGTCTCCGTGCAGTAGGATTGTACGACTGTAAATGAAAGTAGTTTGGGATATCGAAAGAGAAGGGGGGTTTGAGAAACAATGTCATGGAAAGATATGTTCACAGGTTTGAAAATTCTGAATGTAGACATGTCAATCTCCTTGCGTGTCTTAGTATATGTGTGTTGTCCCAATCAAAGTGGTGCCCTTCTTTGTCAGTATGTATGGACCATAGTGATAATGGGTCATGTCTTTGGATGGCCAGTTGGTGTTCATGTATCCTGGTAGAACGACAACAGGACCATTTCAATGGTGGAAAAAGTATTTTTTATACACTGTTTAATCATGTGTGTGTGCAGATAAGTAACATCTTACATATGTGCACAACACATTGTGAATGAACAAGGAGACACAGTTAACGAAAAATGATGCATATGATATATAAAATTTATAAGATATTAAAACATTATTTGATCCTCATCTAAAGTAACATGTTCCCCTTCTTTCAACGTTCTCTCCTTTTCTGGAATTCTCTATTCTAATCTCTCATTCTTATCAGGACGTGTGTTAGAAATTCTTGTTCCTAGTGTCCAACATATTTCAGTTAATCCCCTTTCTACCAAGATTTAAATATATTGGCCTGTTGGGTATTTTCCAAAGCTAGTGTTTGTCATATTATTGGAGATAAAAATTCTGGCATCAGACCCAGCATTTGAACACATTACTCATGCACTGTAGAAAGGATCACAGCAGACAGGATTTGCCAAACCATTGAGGGATGTACATCTACTTCTTTCGATAATCCAGGTTCTCATTTTTCACATTTCGTCGTCTATATTCTCTCTCTCTTTCTATCTAGTTAAGAAATTTAACAATTACTCTTTGCGTCCTTTCTCTCAAAACTCGTTATTTCGATTTATATCTATTGATCTCTTCTCGATGTAATGTGATTATCAGTGTCTTAGTATATGTGTGTACACATAAGTACAAAGACATGCGGGAGGAGGTGGCCAGAGTTAATTGGAAGGGAAGCCGAACAGGGAAGACCATGGAGCAGCAAAAGCAGGAATGTCTGTGGAAAATTCGGAGGATAATGAAATGCATCCCAAAGAAGATGAAACATACAAATTAGTGGACAAGGCAGCCATTAGCGATGTGGCATCAAACCAAAAGAGGAAGCATATAATGTGGTGAAGATGATTGGGAATCCAGAGAATTCATTGGCTCTGAAACTACATAAGGCTGGCTTCATTGACAGTATAGAGCTCTTAATCATGGTCAGGGAGAGAAACAGAGGGAAGGACATTCATTTTAAATACAGAAGATGGTATTACTCAATCAAAAAAGATTCAGATGAATTAAACAATTGAATTAAAATCAGTTAATTGGTTTTGCAGAATGTGTCAGATTGGAAGCATGACACGGGGAGAGACGCTCAGCAGAATGAGAGTATGAAAATGGAAGTATTTCCACATTAGAAACCAGAGTAGGTCAAGGAGTGCAGGGCTGATGGGTGAATGGGTCTCAGTGAGAATTGGGGAACAGACAGCAGAATTGCATTGCAGATATTGCAGCTCGAAACTGCGTATTAATGTAGTGCTGTAGACCACAGCAGTAGGAGAAGCAGACCTGCATTCAACCACAACCTGAAACTTTTTGCCGGGTATAATCTCAGTCTGCCATTACCATCAACACGATCTATGGCTGAGTGACGGGTGTGGGTGAACATGTCAGAATCAGAATCACATGAACCTAAACCTGATGCTAACGTATTAAAGTTACCACACTTGACAAACATATGTGATCGAAGCTCCGCAGTCCTGCCATATTCAGGTATAAATGGTGATGGACGATTAAACAAATGACTGGAGGAAGGGGATACATAAATATCCCCATCCTAAATAATCGAACAGCCCTGTGCATCAGTATAAAAGACCAGGATGTAGTATTAGCATTATCCACAGCCAGAAGTGTTGAGTTGATGATCCACCTCACCCTCATCATGATGCCCACAGAATCACAGATGCCAGTCTTTAACCGATTCGATTCGCTGCCGTGACATGAAGAAATAGCTGAACCCAGTAGATACGAAGGCAATGGGCCCTGACCCCATTCCGACAATAGGACTAAAGACGTGTGCTGCACAGCAAGCCGTGTCCCTGGGGAAGCTGTTTCATTTTAGCTCCAACTCTGACAACTCCCTGGCAATGTAGAAAATTACTCAGCTATGTGCAGGCCTCTCAGAGGAAAATAACTACTATCTGACCAATTACCACTCCCTCAGTCCCATCACGACAGTCAAATTGGTGGGAGATTTTTCTTTGATGGAGCTGTCAAGCAGCACAGAAATAACCTGCTCAGTGTGGTTTCCGATAGGTCCCCATGTGGAGATGGTGCTGTTGTGGAAATGTCACTGAATTACTAATCCAGACCAGGCTAATACTCTGGAAATTCAAAACAATTGACAAAATATTAAGATGCAAAATCTGGTGTCTGTAATAGTGCCTTTGAAGCCAATGTCGATTGTACACACCAATTTCCTTCCCCAATGTACTTTCAGGAAGTTAATTTTCATGCTTTCCTGGTCTGGCCTAAACGTGACTGCAGATAAACAGACGTGATAAACTCTTCAATGGTCTCTGAATCGGCCAAGCAAGACACTCTATTGTATCAAACTGCTCCGAGGTCTTGAAGAATAAACCCGGACAGAACGCCCGGCCCCAGCCTCAGTAATGGAAAAGGAACGGGCAACAGTCCTGTCGACACTGCAGAGACCTCCTTCCGAGCATCTGAAAGCTTGTGACAGCATTTACAGAGCTTTCCCTCAGACTGTGCAGTATCATCGGGAATGGAGTAGGCCATACAACACATTGAGCCTTCCTCGTTGTCGTTCATGTTCAAACATCTCTGCCATGCATTTATCCCACACAATCAATATATCCGTTAATGCGAATAACCTTGGGAAGCTATAAAATAGGAAGTGTAGTAGTCCCTTTCGTCAAACGAGTTTGCAACCCAATTCAATATAATATGGTTAGCCCTTTATTTCCACACCGTTCTCCTGTTCTCCATCCATCCCTTTAATGTCTCTAAACCCCTATTTATATTCAGTGTGTTGGCTTCCAGGTTCCAGCGCATTCCGCATGTTCACCAGTCTCTGAATGCAGACATTTATTGTCATCTCAATGCAGAATGGTCTGTCTGTGTCTAATATTTTGGTCCTTAGTTTTAGACGCCATAGCCTGGGGAATTATCATCCCTGCTTCCAATCTGTCTCACCCTGTCAGAGTTTTATATATCTCACTGAGATATATCTCAGTTTTATATATCTCACTGAGACCTCGGAGGGGTATTCAGAAGGAAACAACAAACAGCAGCATATATCCCTTTGTAGATCAACATGTTTCAAACAATCCCTTCTCCAGTCTGTTGTTCCTACCAAAGGGCACACCGTGACCTCTACCGACATTGCTCTCCATCCGACACTTATTTGCCGATTTACTCCACTTGTCTTAGTCATCTTGAAGCTTTTTGGCAACCTCCTCACCCACTCACAATCCAACATCCTTTAGTTCTGTCAGCAGGTTGGGATATATTGTATTTGACTTCCACAACCAAATGTTTAATGGATATTGTGAACAGCTGAAGCCTGAGCACCGATTCCAAATAAGCAACCTTCCTCTGTTACGTTTCTTTTTTAAAAAATATTTATTTCCTGAATCTGGGTGTGACTGGCTGGGCCAGTATTTATTGCCTGCCCCTAGTTGCTCTTGAGAAGGTAGTGGTGAGCTGCCTTGTTGAACCGTTGCAGTGAAATGTGGATTCAGAGATGGTACCACCATTGAACACCAAGGAGCCGGGCCGTGTTTAGATTGTATTTTAGTGATGATGGTCAGGGTCAGGCATTTGGATGGCCTTAATATTACTTTCCACTTATCACCCTGGATATTTTCTAGATCCTGTCGTATTTGGATTGCGTCAGTATCTGAGGAGCCACAAATGTTGCTGAACATTGCGCAATCATTGGCGTTCATCACCACTTCTGACCTTAAAATGGAGGGAAGTTCATTGATGAAGCCACCCTGAAGATGCATGGGCTAGGCCACTGCCCGAGGGACTCCTTCAGACTTGTTTTGGAGCTGAGTTGACTGACCTTTATCAACCATGACCATCTTCATAAGTTTCAGGTATGATTCTAACTAGCGGGGAGTTTGCCCCGGATACCCATTGATTCCAGTTTTGCTCAGGCCCTTTGGTGCCACACTTGGTCTAAGGCAAGCCTTGTTTTAAAGAGCTGTCACTCTCACCACACCTCTGGAGTTCAGCTCTTTTATCCATGTTTGAATCAAGGTAATGAGGTCAGGAGCTGAGTGGCCCTGGTGGAGCCCACATTTAGCGTAAATGACCAGGTTATTGCTGGGCAGGTGCTGCTTGAAAGCACTGACACCTTCCATCACTTTACTGATGGATTGGTAATTAGCCCGATATGACTTGTTCTGCTTTTTCTGTATAGGAGATACTCGGGTAATTTCCACCCAATCGGGGAAATGTCGTTGGTGTAACGATATTGGAACAGTTTAGTTAGGGCAGGGACAAGTTCTGCAGCACAAGTTTTCAGTACTATTGCCAGAGTGTTGTCAGGATATGTACCCTTTGGAGTATCCAGTGTCTCCAACTGAATCTGGATATCACGTGGACTGAATCAAATTAGCTGATGACTGGTAACTGAATTGCTGACAACTACTGAAGGAGGCCGAGATGACCATCCACTCAGCACTTCTGACTGAAGATTGTTGCGAATGCGTCAGCCTTATATTTTGAACTGAAGTTCTGGGCTATTACATCATTACGGATGGGGATACTTGTGGAATCTCCTCCTCCAATTACTTGGTTAATTGTCCATATCTATTCTCAACGAGAAGTGGAAGGACTGCAGAGATCTGAACCGTTGCGTGTGGGAATCACTTCGCTCTGTCTATCCCTTATGGCTTATGCTGTTTGCCGCACACGTTGCCCTGGTTGGTGACTTCACCAGGCTGACACCTCATTGTCAGGTATGCCTGTTGCTTCTTCTGCTCTCCTGCACACTTCATTGAACCAAGTATGATCCTCTGGCTTGATGGTAATTGTTGTGAGGGGGATATGCCAGGCCATGAGGTTGCACTGGAGTACAATTCTGCTGTTATTGCTGACCCATAACACCTTATGGAAACCCAGACTTGAGCTGCAAGATCTGGTTGAAGTCTGTCCCATTTAGCACGGTGATAGTGCCACCCAAAATGATGGCGGTTACTCTCAATGTGAAGGTGGGACTTTGTCTTCACAATGACTATGCAGTGCTCACTCTTACCGATACTATCATCGACATATACTTCTGCAACTGGCAGATTAGTAAGGATGTGGTCAAGTTTGTATTTTCCTCTTGTTGATTCCTTCACCACATGCCGTAGACCCAGTCTCGCAGTTATATCCGTTAGGACCCAGCCAGCTCAATTAGTAATGCTGCAGCTGAGCTACCCTTGTTGGTGGACATTCAAAAAACCCAGCCAGAGCACATTTTGCGCCCTTTCCACCCTCAGTGCTTCCTCCAGGTGTTGGTCAGCATGGAGGAGTACTGACTCATCAGTTGTGAGATACTGGTACATGGTAATCAGCAGAAGTTTTCCTTTCCCGTGTGTACACTAACGCCATGAGACATCAGGGCATACGAAGTCACTGTTGAGCACTCCCAGAGCAATTCCCTTCCAACTGTATCCCACTGTACCGCCACGTCGGCTGTGTCTGTCCTGCTGGTGAGCCAGGAGGTATCTGGGAAAGAGATGGGGTGTCTGGGACATGCTCATACACACAGAATCATACCTTTCATACAATGTCATGCTGTTGCTTGACGTGTCTGTTTATTTCTATTCACTGTTTCCTGCCAGCTGTCCCACTCTAGAAACATTCCCCCACCTCGTCTCAGTCAAATCCCGCGAACTCAGCACCGCCTTCCTTACCTGCCATCTTCTTCCTGACCTCTCCGCCCCCACTCCACTCCGGCCTATCACCCTCACCTTGACGTCCTTCCACCTATCGCATTTCCAACGCCCCTCCCCCAAGTTCCTCCTCCTTACCTTTTACCTTAGCCTGCTGGACACACTTTCCTCATTCCTGAAGAAGTGCTTATGCCCGAAACGTCGATTCCCCTGTTCCTTGGATGCTGCCTGACCTGCTGCGCTTTTCCAGCAACACATTTTCAGCTCTGATCTCCAGCATCTACAGTCCTCACTTTCTCCTCCGTCCAAATTAAACAGCTGCTGTTTATCCACCCTCTCCATTCCCCTCATCACCCTGTCCTTCTGAATCACATCCCCCTCAGCCTCCTCTGCTCCAAACTAAACAACCCGAGCTTATCCAGCATCTCTCCATAGCTGATATGTTCCATTCCAGGAAACATCCTGGTGAATCTCCTCAGCACATCCTCCAGTACTATCACGTCCTTGCTGTAATGTGGCTCCCAGAAATACACACGGTACTCCATATTGGCCTCACCAAAGCCGTGTATAGCTGTTATAATCTACACCCCGATTAATAATTGCTACAATCAAGGACCACTTCTTAACTAACGTATTACCCTGTCCAGTCATATTCAGAAATGTGTGGAGAAGCACCCTCTGAGCTTCCTAGTGTGCTACTATTCATTGAGTCCTCCCCGCCTGGTTCCTTCTTCCAAAGTGCATCACCTCATATTTGTTAGGTTTATGTTCCATCTGCCATTGATCTGCCCATCTGATCAATCGATGTGTATCTTTCTGCAACATAAGACTTACCTCCTCACAACCAACCAACCAGGCAAAAACAAACTTACTTATCACAACCCCACCCCCTTCACCCACCCCCCTCCATTCACAGCTGCACCATTTATGAATACCACAAACAATAAGGGACACAGCACTGATCTCTGTGGTACACCAGGGGACACTGGTCTCCAGTCACACAAACAGCCTTCTCCCACCACCCTCTGTCTCCTGCCACTGAGACAATTTTCGTTGTTACTTGTCAAGTTATCCTTGATTCCGTGAGATTTTACTTTATTTTTCATTTTCCCATGTGGAGCTTTGTCAAAGGCCTTTCTGCAAAACTAATTAAGCAACCTCCTCAAACTAATTCACGTTCGGTACATATGACTTCCCTCTCATAAAGTTATGATGATTATCCCTGATCAAGCCTAATCATTCTGATTGGAGTTCAGTTTTCTCCTTCCCTATTCTCTCCAGTAGTTTCCCTAACAGTGATCTAATACTTGCTTGTCTATAGTTCCCGGTCTATCTCTCCTATCCTTACTGTGACGTGGAATCACATTAGCTGTTCTCCAGTTCTCTGGCATCTCCCCTATGGTTAGATTCTAATTACATTTTTCAGGAAGAGTCTTTCCTCCCTTGTGTCCCACAACAGTCTGTGATACAACTCATTCAGACCTGGCAATCAGTCCAATTTTCTACCAGCCAAAGCCTCAAATTCCTGCTCGCATTTTACATCAATCTGTTCAAGAGTTTCCCCATCCATCTTCTCGAATTCTGTCCCTGCCTCCTCCCTCTCCGAAGTGAAACAGATGTGAAGCTCTCATGTCACAATCTCTCAATGTTCTCCAGCTTCATACACGGATTGCCCTCTTAGTCTCTGACGGACACTTACTGTTCACTGATTATTCTTTTCTACTTGTTGTCTGTGTAGAATATCATAGGATTCTCCGTAATCGCGCCTGCGTGCACGTCCCCATGTCCCTCTGTTATTCAGTCCCCTCGATGTTTGTAAGTTTCTAAGATTCACTACGATCACCTCTTATTATTTGAAATTCGAGATCACAGGCTGGGTTTCCCAGTCAGACAAACTTGCCATCTTAGGGATTAAACTGGAGAATGTCTTTTGCAGTTCCACTGTACTCAGTATATTCTTTCTTAGTTGGAGACTGCACAGCAGTACACAATACTCTCAGTTTTGTATCAGCAACACGATCTGCAACGGATGCACGACATCTTCTATATTCCAATTACATTCACATGAATATAAACCTAATTTTTACTCTCGCATCTGTACAATACATTTTGCTTTAACTTTTCTTATGATATTAGTGTGTGACTTCTGAAAAAAATGCTCCTGAATTTCCAACAATACGTTATCCATTGGTTCCTCATTGTTAATATCTACAAGAATCATCTTCAAACCATTCCAAAAAAAAGTTTGCTACTGATGGTTTTCCTTTCATCGAGGCATTATCATCCTCCCCAGTTTCCCCATTACCTTCGATATATCTAGTCGCATGTTCTTTTTAATCGAGTCCAACAGACACCCGACTGCGGATGACAAGTTACTGGTCTGTAGTTCACCACTCTCCATCTTCATCCTTACCTACACTGGCGGATAATATTTATAACTGTCCCTTATCCCGATTGGCTACCTGCCTTTCGGAATGTTTTGGAAAATAATGTGAAAATCCGTAATTCAAACAATATGACTATTGCTACTTCCACTGAAATTTTTGTATGAAGTAAATCTGATCTGTCAAATTTATCAACACTCAATCCAGTTGTCTTTTCAAATATTACCTCATCACAGATATGAATGATCTTAGACTTTGCTCACATAAGTCCCATGGTTACTATGTATTTCTGGGAGAATTTCTGGATATTCTTCCATGATGACAGGCACAAAGAAACTGTTTATTTTCCCTGTGATGTCTCTGTTCTCTCCAAAAAATTATCCTGTCCGCACACTCCTGTTCCACATTTTACCTTGTTTTAATTGTTGTTTCATACATTGCTGAAAGCTTTTTAGCAGTTTCTTACGTCGTTTTTTTTTTGTTGGCATGCTTTTTTTCTCTTTTTGATTGTTTTCTGATTTTCTTTGCCCTCCTTTGCTGGGCACTATATTACTCTGAATCCACTGGCTTATAACAATACTTGGCATTTTTTCTAAGCTGCTTCCTTTGATCTAATAGGTAAATGGGGGCGGGGGTAGTATGGAAGGGATTGTGAAAGTGATAAGTCAGAGAGGAGGGTCAAGTGGATAGTTGGAAAGGAAGATGGACACACAGGAACATTCAAGTGGGCGGTGCCGAGTTGGAAGATTGGATTGGGAGAAGGTGGGAGGAGGGGAAATGGGGAAACTTGTGAAATCCACATTTAACCCCTGTGGTTGGAGGGTCACATGGCGGACGGTGAGGCGTACTTCCTCCACGCGTTAGGTGGTTCGGGTTTGGCGGTGGAGGAGGCCCAGGACCTGCATGTCCTTGGTGGAGGTGAAGGAGGAGTTAAAGTGTTCAGCCACAAGATGGTGAAGTTGGTCAGTATGACTGTACCAGAGTGTGTCCCTGAAACGATCCACAAGTTGATGTCATATATCGCCGATGTTGTGGGACAATTGGATGCAGTGGATGAAATGTTCTGTCTCCCTTCATCACCTATCACTTCCAACCTCTCCTTCATCTACCTGTCACATTCCTGGCTATGTCCTCCCACCACTCCCCCTCCCATTTATCTCTCAACCCCCTTGGCCCACAAGCCTCATTCCTGATGACGGGCTTCTGCCCAAAACCTCGATTCTCATGCTACTAATATGCTGGCTGACCGGCTGTGCTTCTCCAGAACCACATTCTTCGTCTCTGATCTCCAACGTCTGCAGTCCCCACTTTCTCCTCACACCTTCATGGCTTGCCTGAATCAGATTCATAACCGTTACTTCAAACAAAACAAAACCTGTCGTGTACTCAAACAGCATAAAAGAAAACCAATAGACGCAGCACCCTTGCTCATTGTCTAGCACTGCCGCCCTCACATCAACAGGGACCCCTGTTTGATTCTAGCCATGGGCGACTGTCTGTATGGAGTTTGCACATTCTTCCCGCATCTTCATGGGTTTCCTCCGGGTGCGCCAGTTTCCTCCCACAGTCCAAAGATGTGCAGGTCAGGTGAACTGGCCATATTAAACTGCTCACAATGGTAAGTGCATTAATCAGAGGGAAATTGATCTGGGTGGATTACTCTTTGGAAGGTTGATGTAGACTTGCTGGCCCGAAGGGCCTGTTTCCATACCGTAGGGAATTGAATATCAAAAAAAATGTTGTGGTCACTGTTCCCAAAAGATCCTTTACAGCAAAGTTTTCAATTAGCTCTTCTGATAATCCAAACGAATTCATAAATAACCTGATCTCGAGCTCGGTGTTCGAAGTAATGTTAATGCAATCCATCTCACACGTGCTCATGAAATCCATTTTTTTCCGAGCATTAGCATTCAGCTGGATTCGCACAGCTTAGATATGATTTAAACAGCACATTATTACTGCAGTAGACAGATACATGTATATCCCATTTCCTGTTTTATAATATGCCCAACATATGTATTGCAGATTTCACTTTGATATATAACTCTCATCAATGTTTGCTCCCCCTTGCTGTTTCTGAGCTCCACCTTATATGATGCAGTGAAATCTCAGTGAAGTGGGTTCTGGGAAGATTAATGGTAGATATCATCTTACCACATCACTAATGCTCTTCTCAAGCTTTATTGTAAGATTTTTCTCTAGATCTCCTGTTATGCTGATGGAGTAGAGAAGGACAATTCTATCTATTCCCTGCATTTTGATCAGAGTGGTGCTGGAAAAGCACAGCAGGTCAGCCGGCATCCAAGGAACAGGAAGATCGACGTTTCGAGCAAAAGCCATTCATCATCAATTCTTGATGAAGGGCTATTGCCCGAAACATTGATTTTCCTGCTCCTCTGATGCTGCCTGACCTGCTGTGCTTTTCCAGCACCACTCTGATCTAAACTCTGGATTTCCAGCATCTATATAACCCTGCGACAGTTGAGACTGTTCTAACCTGGGTGGGATCCTTACAACATGCTGGTGAAGCTTTGCTGCTTCTGTACAGGATCTCAATGAGATCACATCTGGAGTAATGTGTACAGATTTAATCTCCTCACTGAGGAAAGGATATTGTTACATTGGAAGCAGCTCAGAGACGGTTCCCTCAACTGATTCGCATAATGAAGCTGTTACCTTATAAGGAAAGGATGGTCAGGTTGATCCAATACACATTGGACTTTACATGAATGAAAGATGAACTTATTTCAACACAGATGACCAGAAGGAGTCAGCCACAGAAGCCAATTATACATGTAATGGAGAAATCCATGTCATTATCCAGCCTGTTACACAGGAACAACAGAATGATATTCAGGCCTTCGAAACTGTTACACCAGAACAGGACGAGACTGTTCAGCCCCGGGTCCTGATAAACATGTTACAGGAGGAGGCCAATTAGCCCATCGAGCCGATAGCCATGGACCCAGATTAGGCCATAATGGAGCAGTATCGTATTACTCAGCAACAGGATCAGTCCATTCAGCCCCATCAAGTCTGTTACTCAGGAGCTGGAAGAGGCCACACAGTGACTGGAGATTGTTATGCTGGGATACAGGAGGCCATTCAGTCCCACTGAGCCTATGGAAAATGAATTGGATAAGGATATAAACTATCGGAGCCATTTTTCATGAGAAAAGATGAGGTAATTCTGTTATAAGGGAACAGAAGAATAACCACTCCCTTGTTCACATGTCAGGGATGCATGAGGAGACCGTTCAGTATCTCCAGCCGATGATGCAGGATTATGAGAAGGCCCATCAGACCCTCGAGCTGTTGCACAGCAACTGGAAGATTCCATAAACCCCCAACCCTCAAACACATCAACAGGAGGAGGTCATTCTGTCTTTGGAAACGACAAAATGGGAACACCAGAAAGACGTCAGTTCATCGAGTTTGTACACCAGCAGGATGATGAGTCTATTGAGCCACACATGGCTTTTACACAGCAATTGGAACAGATCTCTTTAAAACGTTAAACAGGAATTCAAAGAAAACATAAAGGTTTTCGAAAGGGAAGAACTTGTAATAATGGTATGTATTAGGGACTAAAGTGTAACAATAAACTATTGGTATTTAAGGAAAACTGTTAGAGTCCATTGTTCAGGACATTTGCAAAGTTAAACCACAATCTGTCAGAGTCAACATGGTTTTACGAAGGCTAAATCGTGTTTGAATTGTTTGCTTGTTTTATTTAAAGATGTCACAAACAAGGTGGTTCGTGGGAATCCTGGAGATGGAATATATCTGGTCTTCCAGAAGGCATTGGATATGTTGCTTCTCCAAGGAGTAAGTGTTAAGATCAGACAACATGGGTTTAGGAGTAATTTATTAGCTTGAATGGTGGATGGTGAACCAATTAAATGCAGACAGAAGGAATAAATGTGGCATTTTCTTCTGGCAAATGTACCTTGTGTGGTGCCACAGATTTCAGTACTCATGCATTAATTATTTTTCATCAATATTATTATTCGGTTGACAGGATAGAAAATGCTCAAACCATTGTTTTCAGATGACACTAACATTGGTGGGAAATTATTTCGGAATGGAGATGTAAGAAGTTTAACAATGAATATGAATAGTTTGGGTGAATGGGCTAACATTTGACAATAAAAATTAAAGTGGATAATTATGAGATTATTAAATTTCGTCAGCGAAATAGAAAGGCAAATTATTATCTAAATGGGGAGAAACTTCTCAGTGCACAGGTACAGAGGGGTCTCTGTGTTCACGTTCATATCACAGCAAATCTGCATGCAGCTACAGCAAGTAATGGAAAAGGCAAGCGTAAGTTCGGTTTTTATTTGAAAAAGGATGGAGTAGAAAGGTACGGAGTGTTCTTGTAGCTATACAAGACATTAGTGCGGCTGGAACTGGAGTACCGTTTGGGTGTCCAGACTTGCAGAAGGACGCATTTGCATTGGAGGTAATTCAGAAGAGATTTATTCGATTGATTCCAGAGATTATGGGTTTGTCTCATGAACAGCAGTGCAGGTTTATAGTCTCATGTTTATAATATGAAAGGGAGATCTCATTGAGATCTGTAAAATCCTAAAAAGTAATTGACAGTGTAGATGTGGAGTGGATTTTTTTTTCATGTGCAGCAATCTACAACAACAGGCCAGAGTTTCAGGATGGAGAGATAGCAGGAAAGTGGAACAGAGGCCGCGATGACCTCAGCCATGAAGGTATTGAGTGGTGGATCAGGTTGGAGCGGCTGAATTACTGACTGATGTTCCTTATTCTTATTCAGCCCTTCGGATGTGTTACACAGGAATGGGGGAGGATTGGTTATCAAACAGGAAACAGGCACTCCGGATAAATCAGTCTCAATAAGTTGGACAGAACGTCACCAGTGGAGTCACACAATGACCAGTGCTGGGTCCTCAACTATTTGCAATCTATACCAATGATCCGGAGGATGGAACAGATATACAGATACTGAGTTTGCTAATGACTCTGTGATAAGCAAGACATTAAATTATCAAGCGAGGCAGGTGGAATATAATATGATAAATCCTGAAAATACATTTACAGGAAGAATGGAAGGGAGAATGTTACTGAAATGGAGAGAGATTACAGGGCTTAGTAACACTGTGTATTGGGGAGTTCAATCAGACCCGTTCAGACATGGCAGGTTTTGCTCCATCTTCCTGATTGTCTGCTCCGTGACATTCCCAGTGGCTCAGTTGCTCTCAGTACGTACCGGATATTTTGATGTTGTTGGTTGGCAGTGGGGACAGTGTTTTGAAACGTGTGGCAAGGGAACGGCCTTTAAGATACATTCATTTCTTTCTACATGGAGACCGATGATGAAGGAATGGTCTGACTGCGTCTGAGTGAAGAGGCTGTGGCTGCTGCGAGGACAGTGGGTATTCACCAACATCATGTACTGTGCATGGGCACACACATTAATGGAGTGAGATGCACTTCAGTTCCCCTCCATCTCCTCAATGACATGTGGACACGCAGAGCCATGTACATCATTGGGAAAATTACTGGGAAAACAAGGATACACTCGGTAACTCCCTGCTGAGGGAGAAAACATTGTATTCACCTCATCCACCATATATATCCTCCATCTCAGAATAGTGACATTGATGTCGACATACTGGGAAATGATGGATATGTCACCAGTTCTGCCTGGAGAGTTCCAGTTCATAGAAGTCACAACTCCCTCTTTGAAAAAAAAATGAACAATCAATATGCAAAGGTGACTTCATTTTAAACTCCTTATTCTTACTGTTTCAGTAAACTACATTACATATATTTTGTATTGAAACTAAGCATGCAAGCATTCGCAACTCCATTTTATTTCAGTCAGTTTACTCCGGCCACACAACGCCTCTGTCCTTCTTCATCCAAGTCTCGACAACTTGGCAGCAAGTACGGTTTCTCATCCTGTCACCTGTATAACTTCCAAATTGAATGGAAACAATAATAACTTCTATCTGAATAGCCCGGAAGTCTTCTCCCTAAATTTCTCCAAAAAACGTTTAAGAGTTATGATCGTATGTAGATTTGTCTCGGGCACGTTATTTACAAGTTAAATGCTGAAATGATGTAGCGCCAACACCAAGCTCAAGGCCCAATTGTGTAATATTTCTGTTGATAGTTTAACCGGACATTCCAATCACACATTACATCATGGAGCAAATCTCATCTCTCCAATAGTCCTTCTCAATGACAGATCTCCTCATGTCTCAGCTTACAAGATTTACATGCTTCTGTACCGCTCAATGCTGAAACCTCTTTACCTGCTACTCCTGGCCTATGCCAGTAAACCTTACTCTCCACAAGTAAAAATTTTAAAATCTCGCACAATCTTCTCCATTCCTCACAGAAGCCAAACTTTGATTTATGGACCAACTGCTAATCATTAGCCATTTCAGCTTCTAGGCTTGCTATTTTAACTCTCTGCTCTTCCACTCAAGTTCTCAAGACTGCAGAAACGGAATTTAGAGCTCCTCCCAGGTAAGAATCTCTCTAAGAGTGTCATAGATTGCTTTGTTTTTAATACCCTTATCCACCTTTCAAAATTATTTTGTTTGATTCTTTCAAACCCAATGTACAATTAACCAGGAACGTTTATTTTCACACCCTCATGCTGACCAGATACCTCCTCCGATAGGGAGGCAAATACCTCGCTCCTTATACCGACCCACTTTGTTTGGATCAACTGAATCCATTTGGTCAGTGGCCACTGCATCCGTTTAGCCACTTTCTCAAATGAAATTAAAAAGGCGTCTACATCCTTCTCATCAGATTTAGACAATGCCTGGATTTATTTAAACAGATCCCCATCAGACCTTTGGCTACTATAGAGTTGCTCATCCTCACTCTCCGCCTCATCCATCCTATGGTCTGCCTTCATCTCCACCCTGCTCAGTCGACTTTCCTCTCTAATTGTTAACTTTTGAAGTTGAAACTCTCTCTCTTTCTGCTTTTCTTTCTTTTTCTGTCTTTCTTCTTCCTCTCCTTTTCTTTTAATTATACTTTTAATAGTATTTCAAACTGTTTCAATTACTTTTTGTGTTCAAACTGCCTCTTCTGCAATTGAATTCCAGCCATTTCCAAAGATTCTGATGGTGCTTCCACCAAAATCTAAATGCCAAGCTAGAGTTATAATTATCTCACATTTTCTCACAGACAAATACAAACCCAAATACAGCTTGTCTGCCAATTCTAAAAAACATTCCCTTGCTCACCTTTTGTAAAAGCTCGAACTTCACTTCTTCCACACCCAAAGAATTCTTAGAGACAGAAAGAACCGTTACTACACAAAGCACTGTTCAAACCAACTGAATTCAACACGCGGAAAAAAATACACCAACAACTATCAAACGCCGCCTTTGAGCTCAACAATCTACTTGTGCACATTCTCCACCTCCCCACGTGGGTTTCCTCTGGGAGCTCAGTTTTCCTCCCACAGCCCAAAGATGTGCAGGTTAGGTGAAGTGGCCATGTTAAATTGCCCATACTGTTCAGGGATGTGCAGGTTAGGTGCATTAGTCAGGGGTAAATGTGGAATGTTAGGATAGGGGAATGGGTCTCGGTGGGTTACTCTTCTGTGGATTGGTGTGGACCTGTCGGGCCAAATGGCCTGTTTCCACACTGTAGGGATTCTGAACCTGAACCCAATTTGGAATTATCGATTTTCAAACGGACAAGAGTCCCCACTTTGCTATGGATAAGACCAGACTGCCTTAAAATGTTTTAAGATGGCAGCCTGAATGCCAATTTTGTTTTATAGTAAAGTTAGATGTGAAATGTTTGTTCCAGATGTGATGCAGCTGTTCAAACCACTCAACTTTAAGCAAAACACAATTTATTTAAAGACTCTAATAAAAATACATGCAAAAGAATAGGAATGTAGTCTAACTTAACTACAGGAAACCTTAACAGAACAATAGACATAGTACATTCCACTAATGAACTGTTCCAATCTACGATCATCCCATAATCTCATCCCTTGGCAAAAAGATACATCCAAGGCCAGTCAGTTATGCATGCAGTTCTCCAATCCAGGAGTAACAGCATCAGGACAGATATCACAGAGAATAGCAGCTAGGGATTATTTATTGAAGCATCCAACCCTTCTCCCACCCCAAGCACCTGGTGATTGTTACAGCTCAGCAAAACTATAAAGTCTGGTCTGTGTGAGCTGACGATTGTTATCACTATTTTCAAAAAAAAAACTAAACGCCTCCTAAGTTATTTACTTCAGCCGTTTTCAGTAGGCAGTTCGGCTTTAAGATCTCTCTTTAAAGACAAGGAGCAAATAATCTTTATTTAATGTGACAGCATTGTCAGAGATGTTAGGTACCTGGTCCTTTACAATAATACTAAAGGGGCTTCCTCGTGTTACTGACCACACGATCAGCTCAGAGACAAAGACAGAAGGCGGACATTCAGTGGACAGGCGCAGATCAAGTTTCAAAGACATGAGTCAAAGCTGTTGAAATCCCTATCCAAAATAGAAAACCACATGGGATACATCGGGAATTGAAGAACAACCCGACACACCTCCCCCTTTCCAAATGGAGCGCCACATGGGATACACCAGGACGTGAACAACAGCCCGACACGCACCACCCTCCCACCGTCCATGGAGCACCATATGGGATACACCGGGAAGTGAACAACAGCCCGATACACACACCCCTTTACAACATGGAGCACCACGTGAGACACACCGGGAAATGAACAACAGCCTGACATACACCAATTCATTGTTTCTGAGCTTCACAATGCCAGCACTCGATACACGAGGGAGCCAAAAACCAAGGCCAGGAAAAGATACAGAGGGACTGAACGATTCACAATAAAGACAGAAACAGACTGTTAATGAACTGAGACCTTGTTTTGGAAATATATAGAAAAAGGCTGAGTAGTGGGACTAAATGTTGCATTGAACCCTTAAGGAGGAAAATTACAAGAATGTGAACATGAAATAAAGGTTATTTAGATCAGCTGAAATGGTTAAGTTTCATCAAATTTTGAATCGGCTTCACAGACCACTTCAAGCAACATAAACTGGGACGAGGTGATGGACAAACACGGTGAGCTCTGCAGGCCATGCTAGTGTACTGCTCTGTAATCTGGATTATCTGGCCAGCATGACGAATAATGCTAACATTACTATCATATGCGAACGATGCACATATCAAATAAACACAGCAGGGGAAGGTTTCTATCTCCATTGGACCTGTGTAAGGTGTGTGTGTGTGTGTGTGTGTGTGTGTGTGTGTGTGTGTGTGTGTGTGTGTGTGTGTGTGTGTGTGTGTGTGTGTGTGTGTGTGTGTGTGTGTGTGTGTGTGTGTGTGTGTGTGTGTGTGTGTGTGTGTGTGTGTGTATATATATATGGTGGGGGCGTGCATTTGGGGTGGTTGAATGTGAAAGTCATTGCTTGAGAGAAAATGCACTAAAAGGAAACCAGGTTAAATATGAACCACTGGCAGGGATTTGGATAATCGAAACAGAGAGATTGAGGGAAGTTTCATGGACAGATGAGTTATAGTGCTTAAGAATTTTAAATTGCCAGACACAATAGCGATATAGATCAGCGTGCACAGGAATATCAGATGGATGGGATTTTGGGATGAGTTCGAATCAGATTTTGTTTCTGCAGGTTTCAACCCGAGAGTGTCAGCAGTAGATTGTTGTCATCATTAAATTTATATTTCATAGCTCAAGGTTCAAACTGCAGATGGATTAAGCCAGTGAAGTATATTCTGGAGCAGTGAGTAGTTAAAATTAATAATAGTCAGGGGTCAGCTCATGGCCAAAGGGATTACCAAAGTTATGATTCATCTGTGTCAAACAACACGTGCATGTTTCACCTCCCACCACCACACACACTCCCACCCCGCCCCAAGCCACTCTTCACGCTGATTTGGAAATATATTGCTTTTCCTTACAGTCGCTGTGTCAAAATACTGGAATTCCCTCCCTACTGGCACTGTGGGTCAACTAACACCAAGTGGACTGCAGCGATTCAAGAAGGCAGCTCACCCTCACATTCTCAAGGCCAAATACCGATGGGCTATCAATGCTGGCCAGCCAGCAACACCCAAGTCCCACAAATGAATGGAAAAAAAAGATTTTGGCCAGGGATGGGATGGAATCCCTGTGAGGAAATGGAGTTTCTAAACATAATACAGGACATTGACCTCCACAATCCCTTTATGTAAATAACAAGGGCAGAGAGACGATAGTTCCCATCTGAAAGTGAGTAGGTTTGCATGGAGACCCATGTGTAATACAGCCAGATGCAAGGAGGGAGACAGGAATTGAACTGGATTCAAAGTATCACCAGAAACACTATTGGTGGGAAGAAGTGTAGACTATATGAAGAAACAGAAATGTAGTAGTAACTGGTTTATAGAAAATAAAATCTGGACTGTGAGACTTACTAGGGACACCAGCGATAGACAGGAGAGGATAATAAATATATTGAATAATGCGAAGAGCATAATCGATCCGCCTTGATAAAGACAACCGATCATAATATGTAGAAAGATACCAAAAACAGAATTGGATAAACCCCTGTCCATTGTTGGAACATTCCAGTCTAACATTCGCAGTTTCTGATCCATCATTGGAACATTCCAGTCTAATGTTCTCAGATTCTGATCTCTCTTGCCCCTCTCTCTGGAGCCACTGATCCCTGTTAGTGCTGTCGGTGATGGTTCCACTCATACTGTGGAATAACATGTTGACGGAGCCCATTTATCAGTGAAAGATGGAAAACCTCCACGAGAATAATTAAAATCCATGGAGACTGGCATTAATCACTGTCACTGAACAAACAGATCCAGTAAACCCCTTCCTTACATCACATTTCATAAAATAAAAGGGAATATTTACTCAGTCTGAATGGAATGGATGAGGGTTACTGACGGACCGACTACAAATCTTTCAATCTTTCTTTTTGCGATTTCCTTGTATCTGGGAGAATTTCCAGAGCTATGCAAGGCTGTATAAGTTCCACTCTCTTTATAATAGGAGACTAGGATAAAATAACTGACCAGCTGCATAAAATGTCTTTTGGATAAATTTCTGTATACACTAAGTCAAGGGAGAAAGTGAGGATGGCAGATGCTGGAGGTCAGAGTCGAGAATGTGGTGCGGGAAAGGCACAGCCCTTCAGACAGCATCGGAACAGCAGAACAATCCACATTTCATGTGTCAGCCCTTCATCAGGAATGAGGCTTGTCGCCCAAATGTGCTGAGAGATAAATGGGAAGGAGATGGGAATGGAGGGAGGTAGCTGAGAATGTCATAGGTAGATGAAGTTGGGGTTGAGGTGATATGTCGGAGAGGAGGGTGGAGCAGAGAGGTGGGAAGGAAGGTGGGCAGCTTGAACAGGCCATGAAGGCTATGCTGAGTTGGAAGGTTAACGTGTGGGAAAGGAAAATGAGGAAACTAGTGAAATCCACACTGATCCCGTGTGGTTACAGGGTCGCAAGGTGGAAGATGAGGCTTTCTCCCTCCAGGCATCAGGTGATTAGGGGGCGGTGGTGGAGGAGGCCCAGGACCTGGGCGGAGTGGGAGGTTGTGCTGAAATGTTCGGCCATGGGGCAGTGGGTTTGGTTGGTGCGGGTGTCCTGGAGATGTTCTCTGAAGTGTGCAGCATGTTAGCGTCCTGTCTCCCCAATATGGAGGAGACAACATCTGGAGCAACGAATACAGTAGGTACTGGGCCTGGAAGTGCAGCTAAAATTCCAATGGATATGGAAGGATCCTGTTGGGCCTTGGGCGGAGGTGAGGGGGGGAGGTGAGGACGCAGGCTTTGCAGTTCCTGCGGTGGCAGGGGAAGGAGCTGCGAGGGTAGAGTGTTTTGGTCGGGGGTGTTGACCTGATGACGTAGTCACGGAGGGAACGGTCTTTATTGAATGCAGATAGGGGTGGGGAGGGAAATATACCTCTGGTGGTGGGGTCTGTTTATAGGTGTCGCAAATGGGGGAGGAAAATACATTTTATCTGGAGGTTTGGTGGAGTGGAAGGTGAGCAACAGGGATGTTATTTTCTTGTTGCATAAGGAGGGATGGGATTCGAAGGCAGAGGTGTGGGAAGTGGATAAGATGGGATGCAGGTTATCGTCGACCATGTGGGAGGGTGATTTGCGATTTTTGAAGAAGAGGGCCATTTTAGATATACACTGGGATCAGAGTGTGGTGCTGGAAAAGCAGGCTAGATCATGCAGCATCCGAGGAACAGGAAAATCGATGTTTTGAGAAAAAAACCCTTTAGCAGGAATCGGACGTCTGCCCGAAATATTGACTTTCCTGCTCATCGGATGCTGCCTGACATGCTGCGCCTTTCCAGACCACACTCTGTACTCTAATCTCCAGCATCTGCTGTACTCACTTTCGCCTACTCATTAGGTTCAACCACTTCTTTAATACTGCCTTGAATTTTGCTCTCCCTGCTGTAGAGAAGATATAGTTAAACTTGAAAGGGTGCAATAAATATTTACAAGCATGTTGTTGATGTTAAGGTAGCGGATGAGGTTGAGCTACAGAGAAAGTGTGAATGGGCTGGGGCTATGTTCCCTAGAGCGTTCAGTCTGAGGAGTGATCTTACTGAGGTTTATCGCGGTGAATCCCGATGCTCCAGGGTGGGCAACGTCAAAGACCAGGGATATCGACAGGACAGTTATTCACATTATAACTCGATAATTACTCATGGGACAAATTGCCAAAATATGTAAGTAGACTGAAGAATGCAACTGACCGGAGATTTCAGAATTTGGAGGGTCCAATCACAAGAATGAGAACAAAAATAAAGTCATTGCCATATCGACTGAAATGATTAGTTATATCACATTCTCAATCCACCTCAAAGAACCAGCCTTGACACCAACTATCCGGAGGAGATATCTGTTCAGCATGAAGCACTGTGCAGATCAGGTTCGTGTACTGTTGAACATAACCCTGCAATTGTTCCAGCGTGGAACACTGAGCGGACCATAGCAGTGCATTGATCTATAAACCCAGTTCAGAAATGTTTTCAGCATGGAGCACTGTGCAGACCAGGCTGATGTACTGTACAATGAAAGCCACAATCTACCCAGAGTGGAAAGGTATGCAGACCACAGCAGTGCATTGATCTATAAACCCAGTTAAGACAAATGACCAGGGTGTGGAACTGTGTCCACCACCCCAATACATTGTTCAGTATCACTGTTTTAGATCACTGTCCAGTGTGGGGAATCTTGCAGCCCATGCTGGGAGTGACAGAATGTGCAGCTCCCGTCCATGTACAGCTCCATATCTACACTGTGTCATTATGAGGTGAACTGTGGGTGTGAACATGACTGCCAGAGAGCGATCGCCTGGGAATCAGTTTAAATACCAACAAATGGGAGGAGTTTGGGGTATAGACAGATTGGGCGAAATTGAGAGACAATGCCATGGATGGATGTGTTCCCAGATTCCAGAATGTTGAAATGTAAACGTTTCAACAGTATCCTGCAACATAAACCAGTGTTTCCAGGGATGATGGGTGAACGGGATATTGCTGTGAGGTCAGATGATGGAGAGTATTGGATGAGCAATTGTTCGGCAGTTTTGTAACTTGGAGAAGGGTCAGTACAGACTTCGATTCATTGGGCTGAATCGAACAATAACTTGTCTCAGTGACATTTTCATTGTGTGTGAAGAGGGATTGTCTGCACCAGGTCGTGTTATTTTCCTGGTTCTGTCTTGTTGAACTCACCTAATTAACTACCCATCCCACCCCATGGTGTCACGCTCATTCAATACCTGCCTGTGTCTCCTACCCATCATGGCTAGAGGTACTCACATCGCCCGGATATCCCTGGATAATAAATGATCGCTGGCACTGGTGCCATCTTTAAACGGCCAATGGGCACACTGTTCAGCTTTCTCAGTTCAGAGCTCTCCTGCACACTTTGCCCCGACCATGGCAGATAAGGGGCAAATATACGATGATTTGTCGACAGGGTCAAGGAGGTCCTGATTGATGGGCTAGTACAGAGGAGGACCAATCTCTTCCCAGAGGGAGCCACACCACCAGACACACTGAACATGGTCTGAGCTCACCATCCAGCTGAGTGCAGTATCTGCGATCTGAAGAAATGTCCAGCAATACAGGACAAGCATCAATAACCTTCCGCATTCTGTCAGGATAAGGGTGACTGTATTCTCTCTGTTCCCTCACAGTCACTGTATATCTGTTATAGCACCAACTCACGAACATGGCTCATGCTCCATCAATCTCACTGCATCGCCGTCTCTGTTCCGCTATCTCACTGTCTCTCCACTACACCCCTGACACTAACAACATTGCACGGACACATCACTGTGGACTGACTCCCTTCGGACACCTCACCATGTCCACCCTCCCTACCTGCACCAGCACTAGCAGCAAAACTACCCACTCCCACCCTCCCTCCCTTCCTCCCATTCCAGGATAAACAGTCTGGAATAGGGCAGAAAGGGCCATGCTCGTTAGTGGAGTGCCCGATATCCGTTCCCTCTCACCCCCTCCCCCCGCCATGTGGGGAGGATCCTGTTACGTTTCGGAGAGGAGCTGGACGACACCTGTGGAGATTCTGAAACAACCGCGTCCCACCAACCGAGTAAGGAGAAATGTTCAGTGAAGGGCAATTCTCACTTTAAACCCCTTGGCAGCTCCATTTCCCCCGGCACAACTTCGAAGCGTGGCCCTGATGTCATCTCCCTTTTGTGTGGAGCTGGTACAAATGGAATCCCCACGGTCTCGATGGCCAGGAGGGTGGGCTCACAACACATCATCACCACCACTTCCCAGGAAGGGAGCACGGAGACTCCCTCCTACACCTCCCCCTGTAAACAGCTCAGATACTGAAACTAATCTGTGATAATTAATGCTCTCCTCACTTGTCCTGACATCTTCAATAATCTGTGCTCATATACACCCAGGGCCTCCTGTTCCTGGACCCCTTTTATATCCGTACAGCATGTTTTATATTGTATTTCAATGTTCCTCCAACCGAAGTGTATCACCTCACACTGCTCTGCATTGATCCTCATCTGCCATAAACCTGAAAACTACACCAACGTCTCACTGTCCTGTTTGGAGTTCCACACTGTCCATCACAAACTTTACAATTCTTGCAGCTTTGGTATCTGCAAACATTGAAATTGTCCTACAGTTACACGCCACACAGAAATACCGACTCATCCATTATTGTGAGCAAGTGCAATATTCACAAACTCCCTGAGGACAGACGTAAATACTGACACACACCAAACAGTGTAAGTGAAATATTGACAAGAAAAACGTGGAACAAGAGAATTACTGAAAGACACTCCACGTCTGTATTAGTTTCCGAGTATTAGTGAGTGTCTCTATGACTCTGTATTAGTGTTTGTGTGAATCTGTGTGTATCAGTGTGGGGCGAGACTGACAGTCTCTGTGGTGCTTAAAGTGATTTAATATCCCCCTGACACGAGTTCTGAGGAAGGGCCACTCTACCTGAAACGTTAACTTTCATTTCTGTCCACAGATGCTGCCAGGCCAGCTGAGCTTTCTGTTGCTGTCAGTCTCTGCTGGCCTCCCCACACCACTGTACAGGTGGGAGTGGAGAGTGAGAATCATCGGGGTTTCAGTTTACGAGGGACAGAGTGAGGGCAGCAGCTCACAGCACCATCGACACACACTCACACAGACACACAGACAGACGCAGACACACACACAGAAACAGACACATAACATGCACACAGAGTTGGTACACACGGGGGCACACAGAGACACATATAAACACACAAAAGTAGACAAGCGCGGAAAGATACATGCTTGGGCATACAAACACGCATAGAGTAATAGAGTTACACTGCGTGTTTGGAAACAGACCTATCGGCTCATACAGTCCATGCTGATGATAATCTCAAACTAAAGCAGTGCCCCCTGCATGCGCTTGGACCATATTTTCCCAAACATTCTCTTATACTTGTACTTAATCAAATGTCTTTTAAACATTGTAAGTTTATCCACATCCATCACTTCTCAGGACGTTCATTCCATACACAAACCAAATGATGTGTAATCAAAATGCACTTCATGGGTCCTGATCAGTTGTACATGAGAACTCTGCGGGAAGTTCGGGAAGGGAATCTTAATGACATGTTCTTATCAGCAATAGCCAAAGGTGAGGTGCTGGCAGATATGAGGCTGACTAACGTGGTGCCATCATTAAACAAACTGGGAAGAAAAAGCCAGAGAACCGTAGAGCCTGATATCGGTGGTGGGCAAGATACTGGAGAGAATACTGAGGGACACTACGTACGTGTATTTGGAAAGGCAAGGACTGATTAGGGACAGTCAACATGACTTTGTGCATGGGAAATCATGTCTCACAAACACGATCATTTTTGCTTGAAGAAGTAATGAAAAGGATTGATGAGGGCAGAGCAGTGTACGTGATCTATATGGACTTCAGTAAGGCGTTTGACAAAGTTCTTCATGGGAGACTGATTAGCAAGGTTAAAGCTCATGGAATACAGGGAGAACTAGCCATTTGGATACAGAACTGACTAAAGGTATAAGACAGAAGATGGTGGTGGTGGGTTGCTTTACATACTGGAGGCCTGTGACCAGTGGAGTACCAGAAAGATTGGTGATGGGTCCACTGCCATTTGTCATTTATATAAATGATTTGGATATGAACATAGGTTGTATGACTAGTACGTTTACACATGACATCAAAGCTGGAGGTGCAGTGGACAGAGAAAAAAAGTTACCTCAAAGTATAACAGGATCTTAATCAGATGGACCAATGGGCTGAGGAGTGGCAGATAGAGAAATGTGGAGTGCTGCATTTTGGAAAGTAAAATCAAGCCTTGGCTTATACATTTAAAGTTAAGTTCCTAGGGAAGTTTGCTCAACAAAGAGACCTTGGGGTGCAGGTTCATAGTGTTTGGAAAGTGGAATCGCAGGTATATCGGATAGTGAAGAAGATATTTGATATGCTTGGCGCTGATGGTCAGTGCATTAAATATAAGATTTGGGAGGTCATATTGTGGCTGTACAGAACATTGGTTAGGCCACTTTTGAATACTTCATGCGATTACGGTTTCGATAATAGAGGAAGGATGGGTGAAACCTGAAAGGAGTCTGAAAAGATTTACAAAGATACTGCCAGCGTTGTGGGTTCTGAGATTTATGGAGAGACTGAGTAGGCCTGGGTTATTTTCCCTGGAGCACCAGCGGTTGAGAGGTGACCTTAGAGGTTCCAAAGTCTTAAGTGGAATGGATAGCGTGAATAACCAAGGTCTTTTCCCCAAGTAGCACGTTCCAAAACTAGAGGGCATAGGTTGAATGTGAGGGGGATAGACTTTAAACGTATCTGAGGAGCTACGGATTCAATTAGAGTGCTGTGTATGCAACGAGCTGCCAGAGGAAACTGTGGAGTCTGGTACAATTACAACATTAAAAGGCATCTGCATTAGCACATGAATAGGAAGCGTTTAGTGGATATGGGCCACATGCTAGGAAATTGAGCTAAACTAATTAAGGACATCTAGTCAGTGGGGCCAAGTTGGATAGAAAGGTCTGTTTCCATGCTGGACAGCTCTGTGACACGGTGTCTTTCGTTACACTTTCTCTTGTCATCTTAAAATTGCACACAGTCTTGAAATCCGCCACCCTAAGGAAAGGACACCTGTCATTCAACATTATTTATATATCCCTCATTGTTTTATAAACCTCTATAAGGTTGTTAAGGTCTCGACCTTCTACGCTGCAGTGGAAAAGGTCCTAATCTATCGAGGCTGTCCCCATAACTTAAACACTCCATTCCCAGTTGGTAGAACCTTTCTGAACTGCCTCCTGTTTAATAATATCCTCAATGTGACTGGGTGACCCGAACTGCACACAATACTTCAGGAGAGACCTCACGAATGCCCTGCACAATCTGAAGATAATGTTTCACCTCCTGTACTCAAATGTCTGAGCAATGAAGGCCAGCAAGTCAAACACCTTCATAACCACCCTGCCTACACACGATGCAAACTTCAAAGAAACATACCAGAACTCCGAGATCTCTCTGTTCTACTTCACTACCACTGGCCTGACATTGAATTGTATGTGTCCACTCGTTGTTTGTTTCCCCAAATTCTGAAACCTTTTATTTATCGAAACTAAACTCCATCTGCCACTCCTCAGCCCAGTGAGAGTGATAGTACTGGGGGAGAAAGTTCATTGCCTTGTATCATTTCGGGGTTTTAAGAAGAGGGCAGTCACACTTTACAGGCGGGAACGAGTGATTGGTGTTTTTGATCCAGAGTCTGTCTGCAGGATGTCCTTCTTTCGTATTGCAGATGTCAGATAATAGCGGTCAGATAAAGGTGGAAATCATAGCCAAATAATTAAAGATCTTCATAGTTTATCTCGAAGGCAGAGCAGCTAAGCTCAACATCCTATATTTGAGATGAGTACCTTTAATTTGTTAAACAATATAATTCATTTTACTGTGTTATTCAGTAAAAGTGAACCAAATTTTAATGAATCCACACCGAGATGAAAGCTGACATTTAAAATGTGACCCAAAATCTGGGCATGGTTTAAGTCTTGTATAATGGGTAATGCCCGTGCCTCTGGAATCACATTTGCACATTCTAGCGGTTTATAAAATCATGAAGACCATGGATAGTGTGAATAGTCAGGGTCGTTATCTCAGGGTAAGGAAGTCCACAACTCGTGGACATAGATTTAAAGTAAGATGGACAGAGGGTGGTGCATGTGTGCAAAGAACTGCCAGAAGAAGCGGTGGAGGTTGGTACAATTACACCATTTAAAAGGCATCTGGATAGGGACATGAATTAGAAGCGTTTAGAGGGATATGGAACGAATGCTGGAAAATGAAACAAAGTTAATCTACGACATGTAGTTGGCACGAATAAGTTGGATCAAATGGTGTGCTGTATAACGCTATGATTCATTCATTCAATTAATTATGATCTCTTTATAATCTTATGAGAACTTCTTCTTCTTCCACGATATAACTAATCTTGGTGTCATCCATAAATGTGCTCACCTGCCTTCTATTATTTACATCTAAATTATTGTGATAAATGAAAACCAAAAGTGGATCCAGCACCAATCTCTGTGGAGTGCCGCTAGTCACAAGCCTCCAGTCCAAAAAACAACAATCTTCCACTACACTCCGTCTCCCGCCAATAAGCAGAAACACACACACACACACGCATACAGACATACAGAGACAATTCTGTCTTTAAGGCAGAGATAGATATGTTTTGATTGATAAGAGGATCGAGCATTATAATGAGAAGGTGGGAGAATTTTGTTGCGAAACGTGTCAGCCATAATTGAACAGCTGATCAGACTCGATGGACAACCACTCTAGTTCTACACCAATTTGGTACGCTCTATGGTTTACACTATCGGAAGAGAGCAGTGGAGGCTGAGTTTGATAAATACTTTACCGAACAGAGTCAATGGGAATGTGAGATCGTTTTGAGGGGCTGAATGCTCCATTTCTTTCCTATTCGTTGTGCCCTCATGTCTAATAAACAGAGAAGGTGATTGCTGCGAAGATCATACAATTTTAAATCTAGATGTTATCCCATTTAAGATTGAGATAAGGATGTTCTTACCTCTTTAGGATTGTGCTGTCTGTGGTATGCTCCTCCTCAGAGGACAGTGAAGACTGGACCATTGAAGATATTCAAGTCTGATCTTGACTGACCTTTGTTGGACGGGGGAGTCAGTGTTTATTGGCAATAGACAGGAAAAGTGTTTTCAGCCTCAAACAGACCAGCCATGATGGAGGAGGTGTAGCCTAGGTAGCTGTGGGAGTCGGTCGGTTTACAGTAAATGTCCGTGTTGATTCGGTCGCCCAAGATAGAAATGGAAGGCGAGGGAGGAGTCTGGGACGGTCCAGGTAAATTTGAGGGCGGGGTGGAAGGTGTTAGTAAAGTGGATGCTCTGTTAAACCTCTTCGTGGGAGCACGAAGCAGCGCCGATACAGTCATCGATGTAGCGGAGGTAAAGGTGGGGGTGGTGCCAGAGTAGCTGCGAAAGATGGACAGTTCCATACATCTTACGAAGAGGCAGGCATAGCTGGGGCCCATGCGGGTGCCCATGGCTACTCCTTTGGTTTGGATGAAGTGGGAGGTTGGAAGGAGAAGTTGTTCAGAGTGAGGACCAGTTCAGTCAGTCAAAGGAGTGTGTCAGTGGAAAGGAAGAAGCGGAGGGCTTTGAGTCCTTCGTGATGGGGAATGGAGGTGTACAGGGCCTGGATGTCCATGGTGAAAATAAGGCGTTGGGGACCAGGAAGCGAAAATCATGGAGGAGATGGAGGGTGTGGGTGGTATCCTGAACGTAGATGGGGAAATCTTGGACTAAGGGGGACAGAACCGTGTCGAGGTATGCAGAGATGCGTTCGGTGGGGCAGGAGCAGGCTGAGACAATGGGTTGGCCGGTGCAGTCAGGTTTGTGGATTTTGGGTAAGAGGTAGAAACGGGTGGTGCGGGGTTGGGGAACTATGAGTTTGGAGGCGGTGGATGGGAGATCCATTGAGTAGATGAGGTTAAGGATGGTCTGGGAGATGATGGTTTGATGGTGGGAGGTGGGGTCATTCTCAAGGGGGCAGTAGGAGGAGGTGTCCGCGAGCGGGCGCCCTGCCCCTGTAAAAACTCCATCCCATATTCCCAACTCCTTCGTCTCTGCCACATCTGCTCCCAGGAGGACCAGTTCCAATACCGATCAACCCAGATGGCCTCTTTTCAAAGACCGCAATTTCCCCCCAGATGAGGTCGACGATGCTCTCCACCGCATCTCCTCCACTTCCCGCTCCTCCGCCATTGAATCCCACCCCTCCATCGCCACTAGGACAGAACCCCACTGGTCCTCACCTACCACCCCACCAACCTCTATATATATCGTATCATCCGTCAACATTTCCGCCACCTACAAACAGACCTCACGACCAAGGATATATTTCCCTCCCCTCCCCTATCAGCGTTCCAAAAAGACCACTCCCTCTGTGACTTTCTCGTCAGGTCCACACCCGCCACCAACCCAACCTCCACTCCCGGCATCTTCCCCTGCAATCGCAAGAAATGCAATACTTGCGACCACACCTCCCCCTTACTTTCCTCCAAAGCCACAAGAGATCCTTCCATATCCGCCACAAATTTACCTGCACATCCACACACATCATTTACTGCATCCGCTGCACCCGATGTGGCCACCTCTATATTGGGGAGACAGGCCACCTACTTTCGGAACGTTTCAGAGAACACCTCTGGGACACCCGATGTGGCCTCCTCTATATTGGCGAGACAGGCCGCCTACTTGCGGAATATTTCAGAGAGCACCTCTGGGACACCCGGACCAACCAACCCAACCAATCCAACCACCCCGTGGCTCAACACTTCAACACCCCCACCCTCTCCACAAAGGAAATGCAGGTCCTTGGATTCCTCGATGCCAGATCATAGCAACACGACGGCTGGAGGAAGAGCGCCTGATCTTCGGGCTAGGAACCCTCCAACCACAAGCGATGAATTCAGATTTCTGCAGCTTCCTCATTTCCGCTCCCCCCAACTTGTCTCAGTCCCAATCCTCGAACTCAGCACCACCTTCCTAACCTGCAAACTTTTTCCTGAACTCATCGCCCCCACTCCCACACCGGCCTAGCAACCTCACCTTATCACCCTCACCTTAACCTCCTTGCACCTATCGCATTTACCTCGCCCCTCCCCTCGTCTCTACTCCTTACCTTTTATCTTAGCCTGCTTGGCACACTTTCCTCATTGCTGAAGAAGGGCTCATGTCCGAAACGTCGATTCTCCTGCTCCTTGGATGCTGCCTGACCTGCTGTGCTTTTCCAGCAACACATTTTCAGCCATGATCTTTATAAACTTAGCAGCCGGGTAGAGCTCCTGTCTCATATGTTGCTCTCTCACTGCACCCGTTGAGGCTGTTACAGAGTGAGAAGAAGACCCCATTCAGCCAGACAGTATCACTACAATGTGGCAGGAGGAGCCCATTCTGCCCCTCTAAGCAGATACACAGGAATAGAATGAAGGATTCAGTCATAGTGTAATAGATAGTGTAATACATCAGGGAAACGGACTCTTTGGTCCAACTCATCCGTGCCAACCAAATGTCCAACAGTAATTTTGTCTCAGTTGCCAGCATTTCGCCCATATCCCTCTGAATAATTCCTTTCCATATACCCATCTGGATGACGTTAAATGGTAATCACACCAGCCTCAATCACTTCCTTTGGTAGCTCATTCCATACACACAAAATACTCTGTGTGAACAAGTTGCCCCTTAGGCCCCTTTGACATCTTTGCCATCTCACCTTAAACCTAGTTCTGGACTCCCTTACCCAAGGAAAAAGACCTTGCCTATTTACCCTATCCATGCCCCTCGCGATTTTATAAACATGTATAATGTCGCCCCTCAAAGACAATAGTTTATTTTAATGTCTCGTGACTGCGACAAATTTTCAACACAGTACCAACAGCCAAAAATTAAATTAATGATTCAGATTATTATTTGCATTGTTAGGGGGACACATGTTAATCAGGCTAATCGGAAATGTCCCCTGTTCCTCAGTATCTGTCTGGTGAAAATTGAGCACATGACTGATATTGCAGAATGGTTCTATTGCTGCATCTGAAAGACCATATTTTTGACTGGGTAGCGATCCCCTCTAATATTAGACTATATTTTGTGCTCATGTTTTAAACTCTCAGGGATCAGGATCATTCACGGTACGAACTTTCCTTGATCATGTGACAACACATGGCCGGAAGGAGGATCACTGAGATCAGAAGCAAATCGACAACCATCTACACAGCACAGCAGGAGGCCATGCAACCTTTCTGGGCAGGTAGACAGGAACAGGGAACCCATGGTCAGCTTCCAGGAAATACAGAGTAGAGATAATTACTTATTTTTAGGTTGGAAAGCTGTCACTAGTGGCATAATTCAGGGATCAATGTGAGGTCATCATTAGTTTACAATCTAGACTAATGATTTGGATGAAGGGGCTACATGGATTGGAGCTCAATTTACTCATACACCAGGATAGTCATTCAATAAATGTCAACTGGTGACAGAACGCGTGCAATGGGGTACAGACAGGGGAGGGTCGTGAGCCAACCTTCAGCCAGCAAAAAGTACATTACGAGTGATGAAAAGTTTATGTTTTGGAGGAAACATAAGACAAATGTAAATTATATAACTTAAGGCAGAATGCAGAACTTGGTGATAGAAAGGGTTTCGTGTGTCCTGGTACATAAATCACGTCAAGTTAGTGTGTATATGTAGCACGTGATTTGCAAAACAAATGCAATGATATTTTTCTTGCAAATAGTATCAGGTATAATCTGATCCTCGTTTGTAACCTCGCCACTTACTGAGCACAGTTCGCCAGAACAAACCAATAGGTACCATTGGTTGTTGCTTCAGAATGTATCAGAACATTCATGGCTTCCACCACATGGAATCATGTATAAATACAAGGCCCGTCGAGTCCAGTGCTGCTGCAAGTGCGTTATAAAGTTTGTGAGTTTACATTCCTGAACCACCCGCCAAGGCAATGCATTCTAGACACAAACCATCCTCTGGATTCAAAACGGGATCCACAAATCCTCACTCAATATTGTCTCTTCCACTTTAAACGTGTGTCCCTTGCTTTTGACCCTTTGACTAAGGGGAACAGCTGCTGTCTGTTCACTCTGTCCATACCTCTTATGGTTTTATACACCTGTGTCAGGTTCACACCACACCCTCCTCTGCTCCAAAAGCAAGACTATCCTATCTTCATGGTTTGAGTTCTCTCTTGTTTTGTTACTTCTTCCAAAGTGCAGCATCTCACATAATTCAGGGTTATTTTTTATCGGTCATTGATCTGGCCATCTGAACAACCAGTCTGTACCCTCCTGTAACTTAACACGCTACTCCTCATGGTGACCCATCCGGCTAATCATTGTGTCATCCACAACATTGTTTAACATTCTCCAACTCCACCCCCATCTCCCACATTAATGTCATCAACATTTATGAATATCAGAAACAAACCTTGATTTTCTTCCTGTTCTACAGATCTGTTGCAGAGGAAGAATTGGGAATTCCAGTTTCATGTTTTTCATATTTTGGGGAATTGTCAGCGTGATGCAGTTCAGGTCTTTTGTGAGGGAGCCAAAAATAATGTTTTGAATTTGGAACTGAATTCTGCTTTTACACTCCGCCCCTCTGCATATATTATTCATAAGCTTTGTATGTCATCAGAGAGGGAGAAAATGTAACTTGTCTGAGAAGCCACAGCCATTGCTCTATGGTTTTACTTGTTCGTCTCGGCAGCAACATATAGAACATAGAATATAGAACAACACAGATCAGAATAGGCCCTTCGGCCCTCGATGTTGCGCTGACCTGTGAACTAATCTCAGCTCGTCCCCCGACACTATCCCAAAATCATCCATGTGTTTATCTAAGGATTGTTTAAAGCTCCCTAATGTGGCTGAGTTGACAACATTAGCAGGTAGGGATTTCCACGCCCTTACAACTCTCTGTGTAAAGAACCTACCTCTGACATCTGTCTTAAGTCTCCCACCACTCAATGTGTAATTATGCCCCATCGTACAATATGACATCATCATCCTAGGAAAAAGAGTTGCATTGTCCACCCTATCTAAGCCTCTGATCATCTTGTATGTCTTTATCTAGTCCCCTCTTTGCCTTTTTCTTTCCAATGTGAACAGGTTCAAGAGTATCAGCCTTTCCACGTAAGACCTTCCCTCCAGACAAGGTACAATCCTAGTACATCTCCTCTGCACCTTTTCTAATGCTTTCACATCTTTCTTGAAATATGGGTACTAGAACTATACACAATATTCCAAGTGTGGCCGCACCAGCATTTTGTATATTGCAACATGATTTTGCGGCTCCGGAACTCAATCCCTCTACGAATGAAACCTAACACACCGCATGCCTTCTTAACGGAGAGCAAGAAATTCATCAGTCATCTTTCCCACTCATGGAGTGTTCCTTTTGGGGATTCATTGGAATCTCCCCATGCCAACAGAGAAGGGAATTCAGCCAAGTCCAACTGTTCCAGGAAGAATCCCCATTGCCAGCAGCATCTGTGAGGCAGAATTACAATTGAGACCATCTCAATTTTTATTTTGACAAGAATGTAGCTATTATTTATACAAAGTTCTTCCAAACTATTTTCTGCAGAATTTATTGTTTTTCTCTTTGCTTTCAGCCATGTGTGTGTCTCAGATTTATAGAAAAATAAATAATGATAAACATATCGTCAATGTCCTTACTTTATGTCATTTATCTTTCCATCGTTTTTCCAGTAACATTACTTTGGTTTAATGTTAGTAAATCTTACAAATTTAATAAACCTGCCTGACTTGTTCCTAGCATTGAACCTGACCCAGTCTGAGACGGTTATCATTTGTCATATCACACACTTGGTTACACTGAAAATTTGTCGTGAACCCTGGAGGAGTGGTCGAGAAAAAGAAACAGTGACTCTCCAACCTCGGTAGGAACAAGGACAATAAGAAATTCCCAAAGACCATTTTAGTTGGACTTCTCTTCCCTACAGGTCTGTCATACCTGTGTGATTGCATTTATTTAAAGGTTTGTTAGATGGGCAATTTAGCATGGTCAATCCACTGAAAGTCTTTAGACTGTGGGAGGCATCTGGGCACCTGGAGGAAACATTTGCAGACAGGGGGAGAATTTGAAAGCTCAATCCAAACAGTCTTGAGTGTGGAAGCAAACCGGGTCACTGGTACTGTGAAACAGCCGTGCTAACCACTGAAACACCATGCTCCCCCCTCAAACCGAGTCCCCGGTACGGTGAGACAGTCGTGCTTACCACTGAGACACCATGTCCCTCCCCCCCAATGAATCACTGTGCTAGGGAATACTGGAGAAAATGTCAATCTGCAGTATCAACAGAAACAATTGGGAAAACATAACAGATGAGCCAGTGTCTGGAGAGAGAAACAGTTATCTTATTAAGTCTGACATTAACCTATTGGGAAAAACGTATATTCGACTCAATAAGTTAAATCTGTTTCTCTCTGCTCAGAACCTGTTAAGGTTTTCCAGCACTTTCAACTTACTTAGTCTTTTGGACTGTGGATATATTTCTGATCTGAAAGGGAACAGCGAAGCAGCCATTTCCATTAGCTCTCAGTATTTGGTTATGGCTTCTGAATGAAAAATTAAAAACTTTGTGAATGACATGTTTCTAAATACTGATAAGGCATTGCACTAACATAACTCATTATGAAAATGTTGAACTCCATGGTACTGACACCACACAATCATCTGAAAGTAACTAACTGAAGTAACGATTCCAATTGTTACCAATGTCTTGTCATGCTCCTGATGTCACTGGCAACGTACTCATCCAGCAAGGTCATACCTTTCCGAAACTTTAGATGTGAGTGTGCAAACATAAAATATCTTGTTTTTTTTTTTAACAGGACATATTCATCCAGGGATTTGGAAGGCACTAACAAGGGCACCGTTTATTTGTCGTCCCCAGTACCTCTGCAAAAGGCGCCAGAACCTCTTCAATCCAAGTAATCCACGCAGAGCTATTGTAGGGACATTCCAAGATTTTTAACAACCGATAACGAAGGAAGAGCAAATTAGTCCCTAGTCAGAATGACATGCAACTTGTCAGATACTTTGAAGAGATTTTTTTCCATTGTTCGTATTTCCAGTGCAGACTGTTCTATAATTAGCATTAATCAACGTTTTCTCCGGGTCCTTGGTTCCACCCTCAGTCAAGACCTGCTTCGATTGAAAGAGTAGTCACTCTAATCTCACCTCAAATTACATTGTAAGGTCAATAGAAAGAATAAAGAGCAAAAGACAAGAGCAATGTCGTTGTAATTATCAAAAGAAAATTGATACATGGTCTTCCAATTCTGTCAGAACTTGTTTGTCCTATTGGTGATGAGGCTGTTTGGTTAAACATTGTGACAGACGGACAGTAAGAAGCTCCACTCTGTACAAATACTGAACAAAACTATCCTGTTCACGGTGCATCAGACAATGACAAACATCCTATTGTCAGTTACTATTGGACATTGATCATTCCAAACTCACCATTCACTGATGACCAGGAGTCGCACAGAAATCATCAGCTTCCACAATCTAGTTGCTGAGCAAAAAGGGAAAGGGAGAGTCAGGGAAAGTGGGAGTGAAAGGTGAAATGATGCGATGTACAGTGCGAGATGTGTGAAGGGAGATGGTCAGTGGAAGGGGTTGTATCAGCAGCAAGGGAAGTAGGAGTGTAAGGAAAGAGCAGGAAGGGGGAGGTGGTGGTGTACCAGAAGGCCCATCAGTGGCAGGGAGAAGCATGTATTTGGAAAAGTGAGATTGATGTAAAATCAAACATCACTGTTCGGGAAAATTGGGATCTGGTTTCCTTTGAAAAGTAAGAAAAGTTTCCTATTTTTTTTAGTAACACTTGATTCTTCTTCATATTGTATATTCACTCTGCATTTCTGTATCTCCATCAAGACATTTTCTTTTCTCCCCAATGCATTATTGCAACATGATGTCACTTTATAAAACAATATTCAGAAATTCGGGTGCTTGTACTTTTAATTTGCTTCCAATTCAACGTAGAAATGAGAATGCGAATGCATCTTCTATGGTGTGTTTGTAATGCAGAATTTAAATTTCAACTTTATCCTCATCCCTCTAACCCTTTCAAACAATCTTAATGAATGATCCTGTGCCCATTCTTCAACTCTGACTATTGCAGTGAATGTTTTGCAGAATAAGCTGCAGGCCCATGTAAAACAGAAACGTTTCAGTGCCAATGGCTAGTCCAAAGTTAATGGTACACAAATCTTATGAATAATACATACAGAGGGGTGGGGTGTAAAAGCAGAATTCAGCTCTGTGTCCAAAATATTATTTGTGGCTCCCTCACAAATGACCTCAACTGCATCACGATGTCAATTTACAAAATATGAAAAACAAGAGACTGGAATTCTCAATTCTTCCTCTGCAACAGATCCACAGAACAGGAAGAAAATCAAGGTTTGTTTCTGATATTAATATAGGAGATGGGGATGGGTATGTGGGGTTGGAGAATGATAAACAATGTTGTGGATGACATAATGATTAGCCGGATGGGTCACGGTGAGGAGGAGCATGTTAGGTTACAGGAGGGTACAAATCCATTGTTCAGATGGCCAGATCACTGACCGATAAAAATTAACATTGAAAGATGTGAGATGCTGAACTTTGGAAGAAGTAACAAGACAAGCGAGAACTCAAACCATGATGACAGGCTAGACTTGCATTTGCAGCAGAAGAGAGTGATCCTGACAGATGTGTATAAGACCATGAAAGGTATTGGCAGAGGGAACAGACAGCAGCTGTTCCTCTTAGTCAAAGTGTCTAAAACAAGGGACACATGGTTAAAGGGAAAGAGAAGATATTGAGAGAGGATTTGTGGAATCTATTTAGAATCCAGAGGATAGTTTGTGTCAAGAATGCATTCCCTGGGAGGGTGGTTCAGGAATGCAACCTCACAAACTTTATAAAGCACTTGCATCAGCACTGGGTGTTGCAGACTCGATGGGCCTTGTCTTTATTACACGATTTCATATGGTGGCAGCCATGAAAGCTCTTATACATTCTGAAGCACCAAACAACGATACCTGTTGGTTGTTCTGGCGAACTGTGATCAGTAAGTGATGAGATTACAAATCAACATAATTCCATGGAGTACCAGCACTTACTCAAAAATAGTACTGCCCATCCATCTCTGAAAACATTCAGGATAATTGTCTTGTTCAGTGCAAGAATCGCCCATCAAAAGCAATAACATAATTCCAGCCATTTGACACCATTATTGTAAGGACACCAATATCATCGTTGCAGACCTCCCTTCGTTATTATATTGACTTGTATCTGTAAGGTTGTTATTTCTCAGAATAAATAATAAACTCCATCCTATTTGTTCGCTTTGACAATGAGTCAGGTTTCTTGTGTATTCTTGTGAGCTGTTCATCACAGCGTGGCGGCTTGTTTAACACTCCATCCACCACCAGTAATATTTAGTCCCAGTCAAACTGGCACATGAGATGCACTGCTGGCACTCCCTCTCAACAGTTGGATGGACTAACATCATCTGGACTAGAACTTCTCAAGGGCAATTAATGCTGGTCTAGCTCCATTAAAATCCCAAATGAATTGAATCGGATTTTCTTTAATTAATAAAAAATGCAGAGATTGTTTATTGATCTGATGAGTTTGTAACTGTCTTTATAGTTGTGTTATCTATGTCCATGGAACAATTTTGTATATATATTAGATCACTTACTGTGTGGAAACAGGCCCTTCGGCCCATTAAGTCCATACCGAAACGCAACACACACCCCTACATTTACGCCTTCGTCTAACACTCGGGACAATTTAGCTTAGCCAATTCACCTAACGTGCACATTTTTTGGATTGTGGGAGGAAACGCACGCAGACACGGGGAGAACGTGCAAACTCCACGCAGACAGTTGCCCGTGGTGGGAATTAAACACGGGTCTCTGGCGCTGTGAGGCAGCAGTGCTAACCACTGTGCCACCATGCCGCCCGTGTGGTTTAAAGAACAACAATACGCTCAGGTCACAGACGATACAAGACAATGCAGCATTTAAGCAAAAACCAGGTAACTGGGAATAATGTACATTGGGGTTTTCTGGCTGGCGTAGATGGATTGGGCTGAAGGGCCTGTTTATATGATGTGCGACTATCACTTTAATTGTTGAAAACAAAGAATGCAGTCTCACTATTTCCACAGCTTGTGAGCATCAAATGGTGAGGAATACAATCTCCAGTGTCACACAGCACATTGACTTGAATCTATATCATTCGCCCTTCACTATCAAATGGTTCAGCACCTGTTTCTATCTTTGTAAGACTATCTGTTAGTATTCCTGCACCACAAGAACCCCTGGGGTTTATTACCATATTCTGAATATAAATTAAACATGGGCAACAGTTTGCTGGCCTTGCTAATGAAACTCACCTCACTAGAACAACTGAAAGGAATGAGTAGAATTAAAGTTATCCATTCGACCCAATCTGATTTTTAAAGCAGTTTCAAGGCAGGCGTTCATTTTGCCCTATGCTCCTGACCTTTCTCCAAAACCATGAACCTTCCCTGCGTGCTATTGAGTGCTGTTTAAAATTCACATATGGAAAGCTTCGCCCAATAATCTGAACGGAAAAGTCTTCATGCTCATGAGAATCACCTCATAATTTGTCAGTATCTAAAGACAACAGAAATGCAGAAACTGGCATCAGGAGTAAGTCACCAATACAGCTCCGTCATGCAATAAGATCGTGTATGATCTGATTGTGACCTCAATCACACATTCCCCCTTTGTCCTTACAATGTTTGTGCTCCATTCTTAGTCAAGAATCTGCCTGCCTCTACCTTAGGAATATTCAATGTTTTGTCCTCCATTGCTATCTGGCAAGATAGTTCACAAATACACGACACTTTGAGAGTGTTAAAACAACCAACGTCTTCTTAACTGAGATATCCTTCAGTTTCATAATAATCCATCCATTCCTGGTAATCTCTCACACAAGCTGAAATGTTGTTTCAGAATTCAACTTGAAAAGACTACTTGGAGTATTCTGGGGTTACCAGGATCGCATGGTGTCCGCCTCAACCCCAGCAGATCCAGAGTCAGTCAGTTCAAGATTTCAACCTGAAACAAACGTTCCACACAGGAGTCAGTTGAGTCAATCTTCTCTGGACTGATTTGCATGTCATTACGGCCATTGTTCTCTCGATGTTGTCTCGCCACTCTCTGCAAAACTAGAAAATCTTCCCTAATTTTGCATGTAATCTGTTTCAGAAAGTTTCTGCAGTTATCTTACATCATTCATAAATTTATGCACACATGAAGTTTTTATTTTGTAATCCAGGTACCTGCTTCCTCTGTGCATCAAGCCAATCTCTCCATTGAAATGATACACTGCCTTTCAATACAACCCACCAACATGTTTGAGCGCACAGACAAAACATCTTACGATGCTCCATACAACAATATTTTTTCTGTTCACTTGACCTACCTTTATCTCTTTATAGACTCAAGCCCTCTTCACGTCTTGCTTTTCTAACAGTTCCAGATTTAGATTTAGATTTAGATTTAGATTTAGATTTAGATTTAGATTTAGATTTAGATTTAGATTTAGATTTAGATTTAGACACTTAGATTACTTACAGTGTGGAACCAGGCCCTTCAGCCCAACAAGTCCACACCGACCCGCCGAAGCACAACCCACCCATACCCCTACATTTACCCCTTTAACCTAACACTACGGGCAATTTAGCATGGCCAATTCACCCGACCCGCACATCTTCGGACTGTGGGAGGAAACCGGAGCACCCGGAGGAAACCCACGCAGACAGGGGGAGAATGTGCAAATTCCACACAGTCAGTCGTCTGAGTCGGGAATGCAGATGTCTGCATTCTTCCATAACACACACACACACACACGATATTTGGCCAAAGAAATAGATTGTGGCCACATTCCAATAGAATTGACAATGTAATAATTTTAATCAATGTCTCAACTATGAACTTGTGGCATTGCTAAAGTGTTTTGCAGTCCTATCACTCAGTTCCCAAACTCAAAGTAGGGACAGATGGTGTAGAAACTGTCTGGTTTGAACTGAGGAACGGCAAAGGTGAAAAACCAGTTAGTGTTATTTAAAGGTCTACAAATCGTATCCAAGAGCTGGGCGGAGGATACATCAGGAGATAGAAAAGATGTGTAGGAAAGGCAAAGTTACAGTGATTTGGGGGATTTCAATCCGCAGTTGGACTGGGAAAATCAGGTTGGCAGTGGATTGAAAGAAAAGGAATTTGTGGAATGTCGACGAGGTGGTTTTTTGGAGCAGCTTCTGGTGCAGCAACGAGGGATCGTGAAATACTGGATTTAGTGTAGTTTTAGATAGGTAGAGGTACAGGTAGCTTTGAGGAGACAGGGAGGCTGCAGAAGAATTTAGATAGAATAGGAGAGTTGGCAAAGAAGTGGCAGATGGAGTACATCTTGGGAAAGCATGAAGTGGTACACTTTCTGTGGAGGAAGAGAGGCCCGGAGAGAAAATTCAGAAGTCTAAAGTGCAAAGAGAGTTGAGAGTTCTTGTACATGATTGGCTCAAAGTAAACTTGCCGGTTGAGTTAATAGTGAGGATGGTGTTGTATCTGCCGCACAGTGAGTTTAAAGTCTTCTATTCAGCAAAAGAACTGTGAGTCAACTCTTATGAACAATAATATTTGCTCATTGGGCACAATCAATGTTAGTACAATAACGTTTACTATAAAGTAATGAAAAATACTGCACATTGTCTTATGCTTTTACTTAACTTTGGCTGATCGTGTACCACCACACTAGAACTTGGCCGGGCTCCACGTGGTGATGAATTCTTATTCTTCCGATGGTCTTGGAGTTGTCTTCTTTTTCAGTGATTATTCTCCAGATACCGCACTCTGTGGGGTTTTGAGTTGATTCTTATCCTTCTAAGTCTTTAACCTCTTAGGAGGGTATGGAGGATTTGCCAATGGAATGATCAGGTTCATTTAGCCTGATCAATTATTCCCAACCAAGGACTGGCACATTGATGGCACAAGGGCAACATTCCATTGCCCATTAATAGTCCAACTTCAGGTGGTATTGAAGGCCACGTTTTTTTGCAAACCGTCTGTCGGGAGCTGCAGCCTGTCTGAATTCTGCAGCAAATGGATAGCACAGACACTTCAGTCAAGGTTGGGATCCATTTCCCAGCATGCTTTAATCATTGTTCATTTTTGTAACTCCATTTTAAGTTTATTAATGTCCATCATGTGTTCATTGTTTCAAGTGGCCTATCCGGTCAGAAAGACAAATACAGTGATGGCATTTATTTTGAGAGGATTTGAATATTAAAGCAGGGATGGATGTGTGATGCTTTACAAGGTTCTGATCAGACCATATTTGGAGTATTTTGCGATAGCATCATTTAAGATATATCTAGACAGATACATGAGTGGGCAGAGAGCAAAGGGATACTAATAATTAGAAAATAGGCAACAGGTTTAGATAGAGGATCTGGAACAGTGCAGGTTTGGAGGGCCGAAGGGCATGCTTCTGCGCTGGAATTTTCTGTGTTCTTCGTTCTTTATCATTCATTCTACAAATTGTATGTTTTCAACCTATTTTATGCTACAATTTAATAACATAGACCATTTATTTATTTGACAGTGCATGTCAAATTATAGTCATTTCTAAATTAGAGTCATAGATTCACAGAGATGTACAGCACGAAAACTGACCCTTTGGTCCAACCCATCCATGCCAATCAGATATCCCAACCCAATCTAGTCCCACCTGCCCGGACCCAGCCCATATCCATCCAAACCCTTCCTATTCATATACCTATCCAAATGCCTCTTAAACGTTGCAATGTATTAGCCTCGACCACTTACTTTGGCAGCTCATTCCATACACATACCACCGTCTGTGTGAAAGAGTTGCCCTTTAGGTCTCTTTTATATCTTTTCCCTCATATGCTCTCTAGTTCTGGACTCCCCCACACTGGAGAGAACGCCTTGTCTATTAATCTTATCCATGCCCCTCATGATGTTACAAACCCCGATAAGGTCTCCCTTCAGCTTCTGACGCTCCAGGGAAAACAGCCCTAGCCTATTAAGGGCGGCACGGTGGCACAGTAGTTAGCACTGCTGCCTCACAGCACCAGAGACCTGGGTTCAAATCTCCGCCTCAGGCGACTGACTGTGTGGAGTTTGCACATTCTCCCCGTGTCTGCGTGGGTTTCCTCCGGGTGCTCCGGTTTCCTCCCACAGTCCAAAGATGTGCTGATCAGGTGAATTGGCCATGCTAAATTGCCTGTAGTGTAAGGTAAAGGGGTAAGTGTAGGGGTATGGGTGGGTTGCGCTTCGGCAAGTCGGTGTGGACTTGTTGGGCCGAAGAGCCTGTTTCCACACTGTAGGTAATCTAATCTAATCTAATCTATTCAGCCTTTCCCTATATCTCAAATCCTCCAACCCTGGCAATATCCTTGTAAATCGTTTCTGAACCATTTCAAGTTTCACAACATCTTTCCGATAGGAAGGAGACCAGAATTACATGCAATATTCCAATAGTGACCAAACCAATGTCCTGTGCAGCCGCAACATGACCTCTCAACTCCTGTACTCAATACTCTGACCAATAAAGGAAAGCATACCAAACGCCTTCTTGTGTTCTGTCCCGCTTTTTATTTATGTGTCTGGGTCTCTGAAGGTGGGTGATAAGAGAAATTAAATCGATTGATTATATTTAAATGTGTCAGAATGATAATTCTATTTGATTTTTCAATCGTTTGCTCACTCTGAATATGTGACCAGTCAGAGGTCAACCACTTTTCAAATGGTAGGGCGACAATGTCTGCTTTTGAATACTGACATTCAATGTCATGATTTGGAGATGCCGGTGTTGGACTGGGTGTACAAAGTTAAAAATCACACAACACCAGGTTATAGTCCAACAGGTTTAATTGGAAGCACACGAGCTTTCAGCGCGACGCTCCTTCATCAGGTGATTGTGGAGGGCTTGATCGTACGACAGAATTTATAGCAAAAATTTGCAGTGGGATGTAACTGAAATTATACATTGAAAAATTGATTGTCTGTTAAGTATTTCATCTGTTAGAATACAGTGATAGTTTCACTTGTTTCATGTGTAAATCAAAAACCCTTTTTTTTAAAGTTGCATTCTCGGGTTAGCTGTTAACACTGGTGATAGCTAGACAATATGTTGAAGGTGTTAGCCCACTGTGAACTCTGTCTATGACCTGATGTTTAGATTGATTCTCATCTAAAAAGTGAGATTACAGAGTTTTACATAAATTCATGCAGTTTTTGAGCTCAGACTTCTACATGAATGCATGCAGTTTTTGAGCAAAGTGCAATGCAACTCTGCAAGTACAAATTCACCACACAAAATATATGTGTGCATGTGGTGGGTCTTTGTCTGTCTGTGTTTGTGTGTCTGTCTGGGGTGGGGGTTGTGAGTGTGAGAAAGTGTGTGTATGTGTGTGTGTGTGTGTGTGCAGTGAGTGCAGAATGCCTTAAGTCTATGAGGGGGTGCATGTGTGGGAGTGTGTGTGTCTATAAGAGTGTGTGTGGATGTCTGTGTGCGCGTCTGTGTGTACGTGTGGTCCATGTGTATGTGAGAGTGTGTGCGTGGAGGAATATTCAATGTGTAATGTTCACCAGAATAGTCAGACAACATGTTATTTTTCCGTACAAAACAAAATGTGCATTCTTTACTTTTGTATCATAAAATATTGTTAGGTGTTCATATTTTAATGCCATCAATATAGAATCAATTTAATTGTTTTCAGCGATGATGCAGTTATTGTTCAGTTGAATAATTGTAGTTCATATCTCATCATTGCCACATTCATGAATATGGCAAACACCTGATTATTGTTCAGGCCAGTAAACCCGCCACGTTGCCGACATTGTCATGACCGACATTAAAAATGGATTCCAAAAGGCCTGAATTCAGGCACTGCATTATGGGACCTCACAGCTGCCTGTGGCACTCAGTGAGACACTGGTCTGCTCATGAATCTGCCCAGAGAGTTTCCAAACTGCGTCAGGGCAATCATTCAAACATTTCTTCAAAGTAAATCATTTGGATTCCACCTTGGGCAGGAAGTAACTCGCCAACAGGTGATCACTGTTCTCAGTGTAGTTACAAATACTGTATAAATTAGATACCAATGATTGACCAGGAACCAGGTCTTACAAATTCATCTTCAGTTTGACCCTGGCCCAGAAAGCAGTTGTATCGACATAGATGTGTCAGAATCACATGGTGTTGCTTATGGTCCTGACATGTAGCATATCTCCTATACATCTGCTCCTTGGAACAGACACTGGGTGAAAATGTTCACAATTGACAGTCTTCTGCAGCATAATAACTGAACTTGGTAGATTTTGTCTGATGTAGATAACCACACCTATTGTGCTGGCACTCAGGTGAATGTAACAATGCACACCATAACTGGAAGTCTTGGCCTAATGTCCCTTAACAGCTTCCTAACCTCACGCACCTCACTCCCTCACACAGCTCACTCCCTCACACCACCCACTCCGTCACTCGCCCCACTCCCTCAAAGGCCCCTCTCCCTCACAGGGCCCTCTCCTTCACACACCTCACTCCCTCACATGCCCCACTCACTCACACACCTCACTCCCTCACACGACCCACTCCCACACATGTTCCACTCCCACACACGCCCCACTCCCTCACTGGACTCACTCCTTCACAGGCCCCTCTCCCTCACACACCCCTCTCCCCCACAGGCACCTCTCTGTCACAGACCCCACTCCCTCACACGCCCCACTCCCTCATAGGACCTATTCCCTCATACGCCCCAATCCCTCACACTCCCCACTCCCTCACATGCCCCACTCCCTCACAGGCCCCACTCACTCACAGGCCCCACTGCCTCACAGGCCCCATTCCCTCTCCCACCCCGCTCGCTCACCTACCTCACTCACTCACCCACCTCGTGCCCTCACCCATCACGCTCCCTCACCCGCCACGCTCCCCCACCCATCCCTTCACCCACCACGCTCCATCACCAACAGCACTCACTCACGTGCCGCGATCCCTCACATGCCCCAGTCCCTCACATGACCCGCACCCACTCCCGCTCTGCTCCCTCACCCGCCGCGCTCCCGCACACGCCCGGCTCCCTCACATGCCCCACTCCCCCATACGCCCAACTCCGTTGCACGCCTTACTCCCCTCACACGCCCAATTCCCTCACATGCCTCACTCCCTCACACCACCCACTCCCTCACAGGCCCCCCTCCCTCACAGGTCCCACTCCCTCACAGGCCCCATTCCCTCACAGGCTCCATTTTCTCACACGCCCCACTCCCTCACACACCCTACTCCCTCACAGGCCCCACTCATTCACATGCCGCACTCCCTCACAGCCCTCACTCACTCCCCACCCCACTCCCTCACCTGCCTCGCTCCATCACTCACCCAGCTCCCTCACCCTCCCGCTCCCTCCCCCATCCTGCTCCCTCACCCGCCACGCTCCCTCACCCACCGGGCTCCATCACACGCCATGCTCCCTCACCCGCCGCGCTCACTAACCCGCTCCCTCGCCCGCAGTGCTCCCTCACCCGCTGCACTCCCTGACCGGCCGTGCTCACTCACCCACACCGCTCACTCACCCGCCGCACTCCCTCACCCGCCGTGCTCACTCACCGCAGCGCTCCCTCACATGCAGTGATCCCTCACACGTCCCGCTCCCTCACCCACCGCACTCACTCACCTGCCACGCTCACTCACCTGCAGCGCTCCCTCAAATGAAGCACTCCCCCACCCGCCCTTTCACACACAGTGCTCCTTCACATGCTCAACTCCCTCACACACCTCAGTCCTTCACACGCCTCACTTCCTCACATTCCTCACTCCTTCACACGCCCCACTCCCTCACACGCCTCATTCCCTCTCACACCTCACTCCTTCACATGCCTCACTCCCTCACATGCCCAACTCCCTCACAGTACCCATTTTCTCACACAACCCATTCCCTCACAGGCCCCACTCCCTCACAGGCCCCTCGCCCTCACAGGCCCCTCTCCCTTTGGCCGCACTCACTCACAGGCCCCACTCCCGCACATTCCCCACTCACTCACACGTCCCACTCCTCACTGGCCGCTCTCCCTCACAGGCCCCTCTCACTCACAGGCCCCACTCCCTCACAGGCCCCTCTCCCTCAAACGCCCCTCTTCCTCACACGCCCCACTGACACACAGGCTCCACTCCAGCACACGCCCCGCTCACTCACCCGCTGCACTCCCTCAGCTGCCCCACTCTCTCCACCGCCCAACTCCCTCTCCCACCCTGCTCCCTCACCCGACGCGCTCCCTCACCTGCCACGCTCCCTCACCCGCCCCCTCACCCGCCCCGCTCCCTCACTTGCCCCGCTCCATCACCCGCCGCACTCCCTCACCCACCCCGCTCCCTCTCCTGCCCTGCTCCCTCACCCGCCCGGCTCCCTCACCCGCCCCCTCACCCGCCCCGCAACCTTACCCGCTGCGCTCCTTCACCCACCGTGCTCCCTCATCCGCCCCCCATCCGCCCCGCTCCCTCACCCGCCCCGCTCCATCACCCACCGCACTCCCTCACCCACACCACTCCCTCTCCTGCCCCGCTCCCTCACCCGCCGCGCTCCCTCACCCGCCCCGCTCCCTCATCTGCCGCGCTCCCTCATCCACCGCGCTCCCTCAACCGCTGTGTTCCCCCACCTGCCCCCTCACCCGCCACGCTCCCTCACCCGTTGCGCCCATTCACATGACCCGCACCCTCATCCGCCCCACTCCCATACACGCCCCGTTCCCTCACCCACCCCACTCCCTCACCCAAACCGCTCCGTCACCCACTGCACTCCCCCACCTACTGCCTCACGCGCCGTGCTCCCCAACCCGCCCCCTCAACCCCCGTGCTCCCTCACCCGCAGCGCTCCCTCACCTGCAGCACTCCCTCACACGCCCGACTTCCTCACATGCCCCGCTCCCTCACACAACTCCCTCCCTCACACAACTCATTCCCTCACATGCCTCACTCCTTCACATGCCTCACTCCCTCACTCGCCTCACTCCCTCACCAGCAGCGCTCCCTCACCCACCGTGCCCCTCACCTGCCCCACTCCCTCACACGCCCCGCTCCCTCACATGCCCCGCTCCCTCATCCGCCCTCCTCCCTCGCATGCCCAGCTCCCTCACCCACCCCACTCCTTCATCCGCTTCACTCAGTCTTCCGCCCTGCTCGCTCACCCGCCGCGCTCCTTCAACCGCCGCGCTCCCCCAACCGCCCCATACCCACCGCGCTTCGCCACCCGCCCCTCCCCCACCGCGCTCCCTCACCCACAGTGCTCCCTCACCCGCAGCACTCCCTCACACGCCCTGCTCCCTCACACTCCTCGCTCCCTTACACATCGCACTCGCTCACATGCCTCACTCCCTCACATGCCCCACTGCCTCACATGCCCAACTCCATCACATGCATCTCTCCCTCACATGCCTCACTCCCTCACATGCCCCACTCCGTCACACACTGCACTCCCTCACACAACACACTCCTTCATGCGCATCTCTCCATCACGTGCCTCACTCCTTCACGCACCTCACTCCTTCACGCACCTCACTCCCTCACGTGCCTCAATCCCTCACGTGCTTCACTCCCTCACACACCTCACTCCCTCACGTACCTCACACCCTCATACAACTCACTCCCTCACACATCTCACTCCCTCACACGCCTCACTCCCATACACGACTCACTCCCTCACATGCCTCACTCCCTCACACGCCCTACTCCCTCACACGCCCCACTCCCTCACACGCTCCACTCGTGATCACACGCCTCACTCCCTCACACGCCTCACATGTTCACACACCTCACTCCATCACCTGCCCCACTACATGATATGCCCCACTTCCTGACACACCCCACTCCCTCACACGCCTCGCTCTCTCACACGCCTCACTCCGTCACATGCCCCACACCCTCACACGCCCCACTCCCTCACATGCCTCACTCCATCACATGCCTCACTCCATCACACACCTCACTCCATCACACGCCGCACTCCCTCACATGATGCACTCTCTCACACAACTCACTCCTTCACGCGACTCACTCCTTTATGTGCCTCACTCCTTAACACGCCTCACTCCTTCACGTGCCTCACTCCTTCACGCCCCTCACTCCCTCACGCACCTCACTCCCCCACGCACCTCACTCCCTCACACAACTCAGTCCCTCACACAACTCCCTCCCCCACACGTTCACCAACTGATGAGAATCCTCAAACCGAGTGAAACCTGGAACGCGGAACAGTACAGCACAGTAAGAGCCCTTCAGCCCTCAATGTTTTTTCCGGTCTTTGATCCTCCTCTAAGATCAGACTAACATACATGACCTTCAATGTATTAACTTTCATGTGCCCATCCAAGAGTCTTCTTAAATATCGCTAATGTATCTAACTCTACTACCACCGCTGGCGCTGCATTCCGCCCCGATAATGAAAGCCAATACACCAAACACCTTCTTAACAAATCTATCAGCTTGAGTGGCAACTTGGAGGGATATATGGACATGGACCCCAAGATCCCTCTATTGCTCCACGTTGCCAAGAATTCTGCCTTTCACCCTGAATGCTGTATGCAAATTCAACCGTCCAAAGTAAATTGCTTCACACTTTTTAAGTTTGAACTGTATCTGCCACTTATCAGCCCAGCCCTGCATCCTAACAACGACGTGTTGCAACCTACAATACACCTCCACATTACACACAACTCTGCCAACATTCATGTCGTTGTCAAACTTACTCACCCACCATTCCGCTTCCTCATCAAAATCATTTATAAAAATCACAAAAAGCACAGGTCCCAGAGCCGATCCCTGTGGAACACCACTGCTCACTGTGCTCCAGGGTGAATACTTTCCATTTGCTATCACCCTCTGTATTCTATGGGCCAGCCAAGTCCATATCGAACCAACCAATTTTCCCTGTGTCCCATGCCTCCTTACCTTTTGAATGAGCCGACAATGGGGAAATTTATCAAGCTCCTTGCTAACATTCTTGTTCACTACATCTACTGGTCTACCTTAATCAACGTATTCTTTCACATTTTCAAAACATCAAGAAGGTTTCTGAGGGATGGCCTGCCCCTCACAAAGCCATGCTGACTATCCCTAATCAAATTATGGTTTTCTAAGTAATTGTAAATCTTGTCTCTCAGAATCGTCTCCAATACTTTGCCCATCACTGATGTAAGGAGAAAGTGAGGACTGCAGATGCTGGAGATCAGAGCGGAAAAATGTGTTGCTGGAAAAGCGCAGCAGGTCAGGCAGCATCCAAGGCGCAGGAGAATAGACGTTTCGGGCATAAGCCCTTCTTCAGGAGGCTTATGCCCGTAACGTCGATTCTCCTGCTCCTTGGATGCTGCCTGACCTGCTGCGCTCTTCCAGCAACACATTTTCCAGCACTGACCAAAGACTGACTGTTCGGGCATTCCCAGAGTTATCCCTACTCCCTTTCCTGAACAAGGGAATAACATTTGTCACCCTCCAATCATCTGGCTGGCACTGCTCCAGTTGACAGTGAGGACGCAAAGATCATCGCCAAAGGCACGCCAATCTCTCCCGTCACTTCCTGGAGTAACCTAGGGTAACCCCATCTGGCCCAGGGGATTTACCTATCCTTATGTTTGTGCTTCAATCAGTGTACACTTCCCTTCAACATTTCTACACCCTGTCCAACGAATTGATAGATTGCTTTCCTTTTCAGTGCAATATACAGTGCTGCCTTCCTGAGTAAATATGGTTCCCAACATCCTGTGAATCACCGAATGAAATAAAGAGGAATGCACCAATGCCTTCCTGATGAAGGGCCTATGCCCGAAACATCGACTATCCTGTTCCTCGGATGCTGCCTGACCTGCGATGCTTTTCCAGCACCACACCTTTCGACTCTGATCTCCATCAACTGCAGTTCTCACTTTCTCCATTACTGAGGGCTGTCCCCTCTGCACACTGAGCGGGGAATTAACCGTCAGAAACCCATTGTATGTGGAGCTGACTGCTCAGTTCTGGAAAGTTGCACTTGATGAATACGTTCTTTTTTTTTATTAAAGAATTCCAATTCCACAAATATTCATTCAGTCCCAGAGTTACAATTTTGATTCCTGGTTTGGGCAGTCTGATAACAAATAGTGAATTATTGAGGAACTCCGAGGCACAGAGTATTCCAGGTGTTATATTCCAGCTTACGTTAATGCAGGGAGTATTGTCAGACAGACTGATGTGACGATCGCATGAGTTGACATGTGGAGGTGGAACGTTTTTGCCATCACAGAGATGTGTTTGAGGGAGGTCAGGGCTAAAAACTCAATATTCTGTTGTACTGGAACTATACGCATGACAGGGGAGGGTATTGAAAAGGAGGTGGTGTTGCATTATTAATTAGGGAACAGTAAATGCAGTGAGGACGGACGATATCTTGGACGTGTCTTCAAATTAGGCTTTATAGGTCGAGGTTGGGTGCAATCGATGACAGACACACCGCTGGGATATTTTATAGAGCCTTATAAAAATGAAAGTACAAGAGCAGATATATAACCAATTCACTGAGGTGTGAATGAAAGCAAGGCTGGAGTTGTTACAGAGAAAGGAAAGCCAGGCTGGAGGTGTTACAGAGATAGGAACACAAGGCTGGAGATGTAACAGAGATAGGAAAGAAAGGCTGGAGCTGTTACACAGAGAGAGGGAAAACAAGACTGGAGATGTTACGGAGAGAGAGGAAAGCAAGGCTAGAGATATTACGGAGAGAGAGGAAAGCAAGGCTGGAGATGTTGTAGAGAGAGGAAAGCAAGGCTGGAGATGTTACACAGAGAGGAAAGCATGCTGGAGATGTTACAGTGAGAGGAAAGCAAGGCTGGAGATGTTACAGAGAGAGAGGAAAGCAAGACTGCAGATGGTACTGAGATAGGGAAGAAAGGCTGGAGGTGTTACAGAGAGAGAGGGGAAAGCAAGGCTGGAGATGTTACAGAGAGAGAGGAAAGCAAGACTGAAGATGGTACTGAGATAGGGAAGAAAGGCTGGAGATGTTACAGAGAGAGGAAAGCAGGCTGGAGATGTTACAGAGAGAGAGGAGAAAGCAAGGCTGGAGATGTTACAACGATAGGAAATCAAGGCTGGAGATGGTACAGCGATAGGAAAGCAAGGCTGGAGATGTTACAGCGATAGGAATGCAAGGCTGGAGATGTTACAGCGATAGGAATGCAAACTTGGAGATGTTACAGAGAGGAGAGCAAGGCTGGAGATTGGTTCAGAGACAGAGTAAAGCAAGACTGGAGATGGTACAGAGGTAGAGAAGAAAGGCTGGAGATGTCACAGACAGAGGGAAGGAAGGCTGGAGATGTTACAGAGAGAGGAAAGCAAGTCTGGAGATGCTGCAGAGAGAGGGGAAAGCAAGATTGGAGATGTTACAGAGAGAGGAAAGCCATGCTGGAGATGTTACAGAGAGAGAGAGGAAAGCAAGACTGAAGATGGTACTGAGATATGGAAGAAAGGCTGGAGATGTTACAGAGAGAGGAAAGCATGCTGGAGATGCTGCAGAGAGATAGGAAATCAAGACTGGAGATGTTACAGAGATAGGGAAGAAAGGCTGGAGATATTACAGAGAGAGAAAAGCAATTCTGGAGATGTTACAGAGAGAGAGGAAAGCAAGGCTGGAGATGTTACAGAGAGAGGAAAGTAAGGCTGGATATGGTACAGGTATAGGAAAGCAAGGCTGGAGATGTTACAGCGATAGCGTGGCCTGTGCATGCTAGAAGAGGTGAGTGAGATGATTTTAAATTCATTCACAGGAAATGGGGAGATGTGTAGCCGCTGGAGATTAGAGAGTTAGGGAGTGGTGTCGGGCAGGCGGAATTTACAGTGATAGATAGGGCTGTAGTATGAGATAAAGGTTGTGGAGATACGGAGGGTTACTGAGATACAGATGGATGTAGCGGCTGGAGGAGATGACAGCGAAAGATACAGAGATACACGTAGATAGTTTAAAAACGGAATTATGCAATGTATTATTTGAGAAGATATTGTAGAAGTCTGCGGAATAAACAAGGCACTTGGAGGAACTGAAGGAGTGAGACCTGGACTGTACAATCACAAGAGTCATAGGGTGAGTGTCATACAGTACAGAAGAAACCCTCCGATTGATAGTGACAACAATTAAAAGCTCTGCAGACACTGAAAAACCCTCCTTCCTAACGTCTTGGGGCGAGTGCTAAATTTGGGAGAGGTGTTCTACAGACTCCTCAAGCAACAATGTGACATAACGAAACCTCACGGTGTCGGATCGAACACTGACACGGAAATCTCCTGCTGACTCCCCTCACTCAGCCTCATTGTGTGTGATCAAACACTGACACGGAAACCTCCGGCTGACTCCCTTCCCTCAGCTGATGGATCAGTGTCCCTCTACATTGAACAACACTTGGAGGACACACTGACAGAATTAATGAGCTGGAGAATCTATACTAGTTGGGCCATTTCAAAACTACTACTCAGAGGGGCTCAGCAGAAGCATTGATGATCGAGATGGTCGGGTCCAAAAGGAGAAAACTGCGAAACTGGGGCTGCACCAGGTCGGGGGGAACCACTGACAGGGAGAAACATACCTGACCTCATCCTCACCAACCTCCTGGCTGCAGAGACGTTGCACGATGGCCATATTGGGAATGGTGACTACCACACATACAGTATTTCTGGAGACAAAGTCCCACTTTTACATTCTGAAGTGTGTGTGTGTGTGTGTGTGTGTGTGTGTGTGTGTGTGTGTGTGTGTGTGTGTGTGTGTGTGTGTGTGTGTGTGTGTGTGTGTGTGTGTGTGTGTGTGTGTGTGTGTGTGTGTGTGTGTGTGTGTGTGTGTGTGTGTGTGTACACACATGAGCACACATGTGACAGGTACTCTCACTATGTTAAACGGGACAGATTTCAAAGAGATCCAGAACTCAGCTCTAGCCTGTGGAAAGTGATTCGGGTAATTTTCAACAGCAGCAAAATTGTACTCCAGCACAATTTTTACTGTTACTGCCTGGCATATGCTACACTTTACCCTGACCATTAGACCGGGGATAAACCATTGTTCAATGAGGATCACAGCCTGGCCTGTCAAGAGTAGCATCAGGTATATCTCGCAATGAGGTGACGCTACCAAACAGGACCACTTACTCAACAAATAGCATAAACAGCCAGTGACAGACAGATATAACCAAGAAATCAGACCTAATCTCTGCAATCCTGTCACATGCAGTCACCGTGAATTGTGTGATCAATTAAACAACTCACTGGAGGAATAGGATCCACAAATATCGCCTTCCTCAACGATGAAAGGGTCTAGTACAACAATAGAAAAGCTAAGGCTGAAACATTCACAACAATGTTCAGACTGAAGTGTCGATGGGATGATCTAGTTTAGTCTTCTCCAGATGGGAGTCTTCAGCTGATTTGATTTACTGTGTGTGGTAAACCCAAACGGCTGGAGGGAAGGGGAATGCAAAGGCTGCGGGCCCTGAGAACATTCTATTCAAGCTGTTCCGGCAGAGATATTGCAATGGGACCTACCTGATAACGTGGAAACTATCCAGACATGTCTTGCACACACACACAGACAAAACATCAGACAATCAATGACTGTCCCATTGCTCTCATCTCTATCATTAATAAAGAGTTGGAAGATGTCATCTATAGTGGGGCCAAGCAGCACTTCCTCCAACCTGCTCACTGAAGCTCAGTTTGGGCTCTCATCCCTTGGGCACATTGAAGTCCTGGTTTAACGATGTACAACAAGATGAATTCTAGAGGTGAGGTGACAGTGACTGCACTTAACATCATCGTTACTGCATTTGACCAAGTGTCATATCCTGGACTCACAGAAAAACTGGAGCAAATAGGAATCGTCTGCACTGGCTGAAGTTACACCTGGTGCAAAGGAAGGTGGCGAGCAGACATCTCCACAGCAGTTCCCCAGGTGAGAGGCCTCTGAGTAAACCTGTAGACCAGAAATGGAAAGACAGGGCGCTATACGCCAACAGGATGATATGGTTGTTCTCTTATAAGATAGACGCAACTAGCGGCAGTTTACCTGGATAGTCATCATGCCTCAAGCAAGGGAGAGGTTGAGTAAGACAGCCCTTTTCAGACACCTCATTCAATGCAGGAACTGAACCCACACTGTTGGCATTAATCTGCATTACAAACTAGCCATCCAACTGATTGAGATAACCAAGTCCTTACTCAGTTTCTTGGGGAAGATACTGTAATATTATACCATTCAAATATATTGTTAGACACCTCTGGAACAGGTGGAACTAGAAGCAAGCTACCGAGCTAAGAGAGAGGGACAGCATCCGTGAGCTGTAAGAGTTCTCTCTGCCCGAGGCCCAATAATTTTCAGCTGCTTCTTAAATGACCATCCCTACACTGTAAGTCATAAGTGAGGAAGTTTGCCAATGATTGGACAATGTTCAACACCATTCGTGATTTACTCAGATACTGAAACAGTCCTTATCCAAATGCAACAGGACCTGGAAATACGCAGGTGTGTGCTTAACAGTGACAAATACCATTTCCATTACACATGTGCCAGACAACGATTACCTCTAACAATAGAAAAGTGTACCATATCGTTTAATGTTCAATGCCACCACCATCACTGAACAGCCACCGAGCAATATCCCGGGTATGACCGTTAACCAGAACTGGACTAACCATATAATTTCATTACCCAGTCCTGTGAAGTGCTTATGCTAAAACATTGACTGTCCTGTACCTCAGGTGCTGTCTGACCTGTTGTGCTTTTCCAGCGCCACACTTTGACACATATTAATTCATTGGCTACCAGAATATGTCAGGGGCAAGAAATGCTACAAGAACGATTCACCTTAAAATTTCGGAAAGCCTGTCTCCCATCAAAAAGACTCATGTTGAATGTGTGTGTGATTAAATACCTCCATTTGCCTGTGTGAGTGCAGCTTCATCCCTCATCCACTGACACTCAGAAGCAGCAATGTCTGCCATCTACACGGTGGCTCTGCAGAAATTTACCAAGGCTCCTTACAACGTTCCTCTGAAGCCACGACCATCAAGAAGGACAAGGGAAGCAGATACATGGGAGAACCATGATCGGGTTCCAATCCAAGCCATCCACCGAGCTGATTGGGAACTATATTGCCGTTCTTTCAGTGTCACTGTTTCAAGTTCCCTCCCTAATGGTATTGTAAGTCTACCTACAGCACATGGGCTGCAGCGGGTCAATGCGACAGCTCACCCCCACCTTCTCAAGGGCAAAAAGGGACAGGCAATAAATACTGGCCTTATCATATTCTATGAATAAATTAACATGAAAAATATTGTCCAGACCTGCCCAATTCTGGACACTGTGCCTTGGGTTTTGTGAGCGCTGGCTGGTTGGGTCCAGGCAGTAACATATTTGTGGTAAACAGCTGAAGGAATATGCTGTTTGAAACACTCGGACAGTCTCTCAGAGGTATGCCCTGCATACCAAGCATCACACAGACACTGACAGTCACATCACACATTACTGAGCTCTGAGATAGACAGAGGCAATTGAAAATACACTCATATCTGACAAACATGTTTAAACACACAGTGATATTGTTGCCACGAAAATAATTATGAGTGAACGTTAGCGGGGGAAAGTGAGGACTGCAGATGCTGGCGATCACTGTCAAAAAGTGTGGTTTTGAAAAAAACACAGCCGTTCAGGCAACATCTGAGGAGCAAGGGAGTCGACTATTAGCTCACAATATTAATATAAGGCAAAATAATTGTATATTTTCATAGTCCTTGTACTTAATAATAATTTGGTCTTGGGTGAGGGAATGAGATTTATCATTTCAATATTCCTTCCTGTGAGTTGTGCACTGTTTTCATCATAATGTTGTTATAAAAGTGAACGGAGTAATGGGGGGATATAATGCTTATTGGACAATCTAAATGTTGGTATTATGAAAGGTTATCGAAACTTCAGTAAAGAGACTTTGCTGTTCATGGTTAGAACAATGCTGTGAACATTTACACAGAAATTTCCAGTGCAAGTCAAACACAAAATCATTGGGCTGGGATGATGCTGGCCATCAATGGAGCTGTACACTTCTGTTTGGACACTGACATTGTGGGGCTAACATACACTGGATATGGTTTATGAGGGGTTCAATGTAAGATGCCATGTGCCACAGGAGCCCATCACCTTTATAACACCTTCATTCAGGATCGGGTCCAAGGTGCAGAATTACAGTGTTTAGGTGCCATACCAGAAGAGATATGCTTGCAAGACATGGCTGTTTAGAGGTCATTATTACAAATGTTGAACTGCGTCCGGATCGACACCATGTGCTAGTCCATTGACCAGTTTTCCCCACTCAATCTCCCCGTTGTTCAGGTATGTCTCTAACCAGTCCATTGTGAGGGATTATGTCAGTAACTGACCAGCTCCAGTTTGGAAACTCAATGGTGATGCATCCATGAGGTGCAGTGGGCCATCGGCATGAGCAGAATCATACTCTGCACAACTCATACAGTCTGAAACCTCACAGTCAGACATACTTCCCACCGTACACTAACCATCACGGTCCGACATACCTCCCACTGTACAGTAACCATCACGGCCTGACACGCCTCCCACTGTACAGTAACCATCACGGCCCGACATACCTCCCACTGTACAGTAACCATCACGGCCCGATTTACCTCCCACTGTAGAGTAACCATCTAGAGTTCAGTGCTTAGCACTGCTGCCTCACAGCACCAAAGTCCAAGGTTCAATCCCGGCCTTGGGTAACTGTCTGTGTGGAGTTTGCACATACACCACTGTCTGCGTGGGTTTCCTCCGGGTGCTCCGGTTTCCTCCCACAATCCAAAGATGTGCAGGTCAGGTGAACTGGCTATACAAAAATGCCCATATTGTTAGGTGCATTAGTCAGAGTTAAATATACGGCAGAGGAATGGGTCTAGGTGGGTTACTCTTCTGAGGGTTGGTGTGGACTGGTTGGGCTGAAGAGCCTGTTTCCACACTGTAGAGAATTTAATCTAACCTCCAAGGTTCAATTCGAGAATATGATGAAATAATCACTTGTCTGAATGAGTGCAGCTCCAACAGTACTCTAGTATGTAGTTACTAGCAACAGGCAACACAGTTGTGTGGGGAAGTTCATGTCTCACAAACTTGATTGATTATTTTGAGGAAGTGACAAAATTGATTGATGAGGGCATGGGAATGGATGTTGGCCATTTGGACCTTAGCAAGGCCCTTGATATGTTTCCTTATGGCAGGTTCATACAGAAGGTGAAGTGAAATGGGATCAGCGGTCAGTTAGTAAGATGGACAGAGAACTGCTTGGTCATAGAAGACAGAGTCGTTGTGGAAAAATGTTTTTTGTGACTGGAGATCTGTAAATAGATTGGCGGAGTTGCAGATTCTGATGATAATTGCCAGAGAATACAGCAGGACGTAGGTCAGCTACAGACTTGGACAGAAACGCAGATGTTACTTTATCTGGACAGTTGTGACGTGATGCGTTTTAGAAGGTCTAATGCAGGAGAGAACTATAAAGTGGATGGAAAAACTACTGGCCGCATCAACATCCGAAGGAATCTAGGTGTACAGCTCCACAGTCCCCTGAAAGTGGTAACACGGGTGGATAGGGTGATGAAGAAGACTGATGGCAAACTTTCAGACGTGCATCAGAGCGTGCAGTATGAAAATTAGCAGGTCATTTTGCAGCTGTAGAGAAACTTAGTTCGGGCACATTTAGAATATTGTGTACAGTACTGGTTGCCACACCAGCAGAACGATGTGGAAGTGTTGGAGGGGGTATGGAAACGTTTTACCAGGATGTTACCTGATTTGGATGGTATTAGCCAGAAGGAGATATTGAACAAACATGGTTTGTTTCCAACTGGGCATCATTCGCTATGGGCTACCTGATAAATATTTACAAAATTATCAGAGGCACAGATACAAATACAGCTAGAAGCCTTTTCTTTCCCCAGAGTAGAACTATCAATTACTCAGCACCATAGGTTTTAGGTAAAAGGGAGAAAGTTTAGGAGATATGATGGACAAGTTTTTTTTTGCTTTCCCAGACAGAATATGCATGTGCCTGGAATGCACTGATAGAGGAGAAAAAGCTAATATTGCAAGATTTAAGAGGGATCTTGTCACAAATACGAGTAAGTAGGAAACTGAATGACATAGAGGGTGTAGGAAACAGAATGATACACAGCAAAAAACTTTCTTTTTAACGTTAGAACGGCATCATGTGTCAGTGTGGGCTTGCTGGCATGAAGGGCCAGTTCCAGTGCTGGATTGCTGTTTAAAACAAGATTTGATTGCAGGAATTGCAAGATGTTGACTGAATGATTACTGATGATTACTGATGCACAACAGCCACATTCAGTGAATCTCTCCTCAACAACTTGCAGTTTCATATCCTCCTTCCCACTTTGGGGAATATGGAGAATTTGACGTGAAATTCCGAGCTGGTAACTGGTGACTCCATCTCGCCCCACGCTCCTCCGGCCTTCTCTCTTGCACAACAACGTCTCGGGGGAAACTGCACTGACAGAGGCTGCATGTACTCCACACCCTCCAATGCTGGTATCTGTCACATGCCAGCCTCACCATGTAATCCCAGCACATCTCCAACCCACTGACAATACGCTTCTGTACTTCAATGCTGCAGCTCAGGGTGCACTGACAACTCTCATTGCAATGCTGCTGCAAGGACACTGTGCTCAGGGACATACACCCAGCTCATGGACTGTCCCCCTGTGCTGCTCACTCCGTGTTTGTACACACTCAATGCTGCTGCAAGGACACTGTGCTCAGGGGACACACCCAGCTCATGGACTGTCCCTCTGGGCTGCTCACTCCGTGTCTGTACACACTGAATCCTGCTGCAAGGACACTGTGCTCAGGCACACGCCCAGCTCATGGACTGTCTCTCTGGGCTGCTCACTCTGTGTCTGTACACCTTCACTTTGAGCTGACTGGAATGCTGACAGAATTATTGCCTTGCCTTACCCTGCCTTTAACAGTGTTACCCCTCAGCCAGAGATACCAGGCTCACCCGCCTGCTGTATAGTCTTGGTGTTTAGCACAGACACAAAAGCAGGAAGTTCGAGATCATTGTCCACAGTCAGTCCCGGTGCCCAGCACAGTCAGTCAGGGGGAGTCTCAGATCCCAGTCCGGGAGCTTGGACACGGTCAGTCAGGCTCTCGTGATTGTTAGGGTCAGGATCCTTCCCATGCGAGGAGAAAAGGAGCTGAATGTTGGGGAGACATATGCCTCTCTGGCTATTTCTTTCCTATTGTGGAATGATTCCTTCTAGAATGTGAAAATTAACAAGTGGTATTAAGGGAAATGGAAAATATTGGTACAGCTGTTAGTGCTGGGACAGCTGGGGGAAAGGTGTCGAGGTGTTCTGTGTGAGTGAGTTGGCAGCACAGACACCAGGCAGAATTGGGCAGAGGGACAGAGAAGCGGTTAGCGAAAGACAAAGAGAAGGTGCTGCATTCAGTGAGAGTGGGAGAACATGAGCCTTGGTGGGAGGTGGGTGCAGTCACAGAGATAGAGTGAAGGTGAGCTCACAAACTGCAGATGGTGGCACTTACCCTGGTGGAGTGGAGAAGGTCACTGACCTCCTTCCTACACTGCTGGACGTTCACTCAGAAGGCTGGTACCTCACTGACCCAGGCGTCAGCCTTGGACCAAGCTGGCAGGGTCTGGTGCCATGGCCTCCCGTGTCAGTCCTGGAGGAAGATAATGTCCCTCTCCTACAACATGTCATTCACCAGAACCTCAGGGACTTGTCCACAAAGTGAAGCCTCAGTTTTACACCCTCTGCTCTCTCCTGGGCAGTTTCAGATTGACAATCTAAGGCTGTAATGACTTTTTACTAATGGCCCCTGTCACAGGGAGGCCGGTGCATTCTGGGATATCCAGGCAGTGCGCAGTTGTTATGACGAAGGGGAAAATCACCGTGTTAGTGTCAGTTGAGAAGATAACCACGTGGGCAGTGAGTGTAGTTAATGAGGCAGATTTGGGATGGTCTCATGAGAAAATGCACTTCACCTTGTGGAGAGAAACCCTCCATACAACCTGACTAAAATGAGACTTGACTAAATCATAAGATGGTTTGGTCTCTGTCTGTCTGATTCAAAATAGGGATGCAGTGTGAAATATTGGGAGCAACAAACTTGGAGCAGAGAATTACAAAGGAGATTCAAAACATTAAAAAAGGGGTAACACAATCTTCCAGACTGTTAAAAGAAGCTGGGGAAAAAATCCCCTGCCTTATAGTTACCCACATTATCCAATCCTCACTGGATGCAGGGATGGTGCTGGAGGCCTGGAGAACGGCTAATACCGCAACTTTGTTTAATGTGGAACAAGGGACTGACTGAATAGGTCGAGGCTGGAATTCTGAGACAGTGGATAAACGGTCACTGAGGAAGTCCCAGGGACTCCAGGACAGTCGGTCTGGATTTGTTCAAGGAAGATCATGTGTAATTAATGTGACTGTATCGGTCTGAGGCAATAACCTGTAACTGCATGTGACTTACTTGGATTTGACGAGAGATCCCATGGCAGACTGTTTAAAAACAGAAACTGTGGGGTCCAAGTGAATGGAGCAAAGAAGCCAGAGAAGTGCAAGGGGACCTCGACAATAGAGGGGAATGTACAATAAATGAGAGCATAGTCTGTGTGGGCGGATAAATGAAGATAGCTGGAAACATCAATAATCTCGTTAATGTAGCAAATGGCATCATTTCCTCTATCAGCCAAAGGGCAGAATTTCAGAGCAGGAAACTTTTGCTGAAACTGCATAAATAATGAGTTCAGTCACAGCTTGGGGACGGTGTCCAGTTCTGGTCACCCCATCACATGGAAGGATGGAATTGGACTGGAGAGGGTACAGAGGAGATTCTTCACCCTGTGACAGTGGAAGTGCAGTTATAAGGAAATATTGGAACGGAGGGTGCTGAGAGGAGATTTGATTGGGGTATACATATTGACAGGAGCCTGGATAGAAAGGGAGAGAATACCTTGTTCATGATACAGAACTCAGTTACCAGTGGCAAATATTTAATGTAATTGGTTGAAATATTAGCGAAGGGATGAGGAAAGTTGTTCTAAAACGCAGTTTATGATCGGGATCTGGGAGTCACACATGGAAGTAGAGTAGAGGCAGAAACTCTCAAACCATTTTAAAAAGGTGCTGGGATCTGCAGCTGAAGTCCTGTAGTATCCGGGGAGACAGAACTAGGGCTTTAAAAAACCAACATTACATCTTGGTCAATGCAGACAGTGGACAGAGTAATCTCCTCTGTAATGTGCTATTTTCTGAAGTTTACAAAGGGAGCCAATATCTGATAGGATCAATACGCAGTGATGAGTGGTGAGGGCAGGGAGGAGCAGTGTGTAAATTTATTAGTATCACAATAATACTGATCCCATCCTTTATACACAATGCTACTTCACTATTTTGGCCTATTTATCCTTGTTGTACAAATGGGGAAAACGTGTGATTATTCAGATTTCAGTCATGGTCACACTACAGCCCCATCTCCATAATCCCAGCTCAATCTGACCTGGTTCACACTATTTAAAGCTACCATTTCACTGGTCTTGTTGAAAGGTTTCCAGCTTCATTCTTGCCCCATTGAAGGCTGCTCTTAGTCAACCAATGATTCTCAGTCTCAATTATTGCATATGATTCTCCATCATCATCATGAACGTTCCAATATAATGATCGCTAGGCCCCAAAACGTTCCCCTACTGCCACTGGATCCACTTGCCCCACCTTTTCCCAAGGACCAGGTCCAACAGTACATGCTGTCTTGGGCTGGACACATACTCCTAAAGTGATCTCTCCTCCTTGTAATCCAGGGATACTGGCCCCTCATGACCCTGCAACACAAGTAACCCAGTCAATATCTGGATAAATTAAGTTTCTCAGTATATCTAATCTGTAGTATTGTCATCACTCTCAAATGAGCCTGCATATTTATTCTCTCCACCCTTTCCAATGGTTGCTGGCTGACAGACTGTACCTCACAGTTTAATTATACACTTTTTGTTCTGTAGCTCCAGCCAAATTCATTCTGTCCTTGGATGGATCCTCTTTCTCTTGGACCCCTTAACTAACGCTAATCTCAACCAATACTTCTCCCTTCATCATTTCCCTTCCCTTCTATCATTTTGGAATTCGTTATACCCAGCAATATTTAACACCCAGTCCTGACATCCTCGAGCCAGCTCTCAGTGATCAGTCCATCAGATTTCCACACACTAATCTGCATTTGTAACTCCCCAGACTCTGAGTATTCACATCCATGCAGAGTACAACAGATGAAGGGTTTCTTTCTCACTCCATCTTCCACTGTTAAACCTGTTGTTGTAAATTAGTACCAACTGCATATCACATTATTTTGAGAATCCTGGTAGTTCCTTTACTATTGTTTTTTGGATCCTAAGCACACACCAAGTTATTTCCAATCCCTCCCAAACACCCCACAAGGAATTCAGTCCCAGCCCTGTCACGTTAGCCCACTGAGCTTGCACAGTTGCTGCATTCCCCAGAAACAGTGTCAATGTCCCAGGAATCTGAAGCCCTTCCTGCTGCACCATCGTTCTAGTCACACGCTCATCTACCTAAAACTCCGAGTTCTGTTCTCACTGGACACAGCACTGAGATTATTGCAGCGATTGCTACATTTCAGGTCCTGCTTGCTAACCATCCACCTAGTTCCCTAAATTCTGATTCCCAGACGACTTCACCCTTCCTACCCAGGTCATTCCTATCAACATGGACATGACCTTTGACTGCTCATTGACCCCAGACGAATGTCCTGCAGACACCGTGATATTCTAAATCCCACTATACTGGAATTACAGAAACATTGACACCTTCTTCAATTTCCTGACTCCCCTGTGCGTATTGCTTCTCCTTCCTTCTCCCCCCCCCCCCCCCCCGTACAGTCAGGCTGCTTGTGGTGCCGCAGACATGGCTCCGACTTCCTTCCCTGAGCATCCCGCACCTTCATCAGCTTCCAAACCAGGAAACTGAATTGGGAGGGAGGTATCAGGATATCCTTACATTCTCTGAATGTTTCTGTTCGATTGCCTAGTCCTTTATTCCCTTTCTTCTTCTCAGCTGTCATGTCTGAAGGGTGATCTGCTCTGTGTGTTTGCTATCCACCTAACTCTCAACATCACAGATGGCCCACAGAGTTTGCACTCACTGTCTGAGCTCCAAGACCCAGTGTTCATCTAGAACACCAGCAGGGGCTGTGGCTTCCCAATAAAACAGAACATATTTCCATCTGACAAACATGTATTGCCATGTCCTAAACTGCAACATGTCTAGAGTAATTTATTAATTACTTAGAATGAAGTTACCATTAGGGAAATAACAATATGGTTAACTCCCTTATTCAACTGTGGCTTACTGAGGGTAATGTATTATATTGGCTCAGAATTTCACATCTCTCTCTGATTTTTGAGTTCAACCCTTATTTCAGAAGTTGAAAAAATAAATTTGCTAACTTCTAGCAATTTATTGACAGTCACTAATAACGGTGCATTATCTGGCAATGAACTTACAGCCTTTTCTGTGATGGCTCTTGTAGTTCTTTTAAACTCAGTGCAGGCAGGTCCCAGCAGCAGAAAGTTATCTCTGCGACTCACATGTATGTGTCATCCTCCAGCTCCCACTCCACTCTGCTCCCTCACAGGCTCACCGTCTCTGTGACTCCCAGGGATGTGTAATCCTCCAGCTCCCACTCCACTCTGCTCCCTCACAGGGTCACCGTCTCTGTGACTCCCAGGCACGATTAGGCCTCGATCCTCAGTGCTGATTAATATCTTCCCATTTTGCTGCCTCTGTAACTCCCAGGTATGTTAGCCTCATGCTCCTGCTCCAAGTTGCTCCCTCACATGGTCACTCCCTCTGTGACTCGGTGCTGATTTCGAGCCTCCTGCTCAGCTGCTTCTCCAAATCCAAGTCCCAGTAGGCCTCGATCCTCGCTGCTGATTTATATTCACCCGCTCTGTGCTGCTCTGTCTTAGGTTATCTGCCCTTGTGACTCCCAGGTAATGGTCGACCTCAAGCCTCAGTTGAGATTTATAACATCCCATTCCGCACTGGTCTCATACAGGATCGCTGTTGTGCTTGGAAAATAGTGGAAAAGAGGAGGATTAGACAGAGCAGAGGGTGTTACAGTGATTGGGCGAGCTGTATGGGATGGAACAGGTTATCTGGGGAGCTAGGCAGATCTTCAACAACTAAAGGAGGTTACTAGAAGTTACAGCGAGAGTTGCAGGCACTGAAGAAGGCAAAGGAAATAGAGAGATGTTGGCTTGTTCATGATGGAGCTTTGCAGAGTCTGAAGGGCTTATTCTGAGCTGCTTACAGAGATGTGCAGACTTCAACAAATGCAAATTGATAGTCAGGAAGTGTTGTATGGTACTGGAGACTGTTGGATTTTACAGAGTTGGAAGACTTGCAGTAATTGGGGGGAATAAAAACTTTTGGAGCACTGGTGGTGTTCAAGGACCCTCAGGACATGAGGAGGTGCAGAGAATGGGAGCATTCCAAGTAGTGGTATTGTAGGGCTGGAAGTCCGGAGATGGATAAGCAGGATGAAAAATGCCAAGTTAATATACACAACCATTGTAATTATAGAGATTTAAGTAAGGGAACCTGTGCTGTCATTGATTACAGTTAGATGGAGAGTTACAGAAGCTGACGGGGTTACAAATTTAAAAAGGGAGAGAATTTAGTTGATCAGAAGTTTAAACAAGAATAAAGAAATTTTAGAGCTCTCTAGACGGCAGGTAAGAATGGAGGAGTTGCGATTTTGTGAGGAACGATAAGAGTTATAACTCGGGGAGGCTGTCAGATATAAAAGGAAAAGCTGCGTTGTCTGGATGTAGTTACAGACATGAGGCGTGTTGTAGCGTCACCTGGAGGGTACACAGATAACAACAGCTCAAACTGCTGGTGCAGTGTCTCTGGAAGGCAGCTCAGTAGGTAACAACAATGACTGCAGATGCTGGAAACCAGATTCTGGATTAGAGGTGCTGGAAGAGCACAGCAGTTCAGGCAGCATCCGAGGAGCAAAAAAATCGACGTTTCGGGCAAATGCCCTTCATCATGAATACAGGCAGAGAGCCTGAAGGGTGGAGAGATAAGTGAGAGGAGGGTGGGGGTGAGGAGAAATTAGCATAAAGTACAATAGGTGAGTGGGGGAGGGCATGAAGGTGAAAGGTCACACACACACATACACACACAAACACACACACACACATGCGTATACATACACATTTATGGGGTGAATTTGCACTTGCTCATTTGTATTTTCATATATAACCCGCTTTGTTCCAAATACACACAATTCGTAGACAATTGGTCATTGTGGTATTTATCGCCTTCTTCTTTACAAATGAACCCAGTCTGACTCCAGATGAAGAGACAGACAGACTCCAAACAAGACCTCATGCCTAAAATGCATTGTCTGACCGGAGGGGTCACCACCTTTCCATCGATAATACCTGAAGGTATCTCCAGGCAACGACATGAAAGAAAAGCGGACACTTGCATATTAATCAAACAAAACCTACTCCTTCATTCTAATTGATTAAAGATTTAAGAGCCATCTTAGGTGTGTTCAATTAAAGCGCATGAGTTTACATCCTTTGATCTTTTTCCTTATAAATCCAATTCCTAAGTTCTTCCTCTCTCCCTAAGACCTGGTGAAGAAGCAGCTCTCAGAAAGCTAGAGCTTTCAAATAAATCTGTTGGACTATAATCTGGTGTCGTGCGGATTTTGGCCTTGTCCAACTCAGTCCAAAACCAGCACCTTCATATCATGGCTTTTATTAGTTAGCCAATCCTCTCTCCAAGCACGTTTTATTCCTAACATAATGTGCTCTTGTCTTGCATATGATATGTTTTTGAGGCACGTTTTGCAATTGCTTCTGGAAGTCCAGATATAATACATCAATAGGATCCTCTTTATCCATCTTGCTTGTCACATTGTTTTAAGTGTTTGTCAAATCATTCAAACATGACTGATGCTTAGTAATACTATGTTAACTGCCATGGATCGTGTCTTGACTTTGAAAATATCCAGTTATTAATTCCTTCATACCAGATTCTAACAATTTGTCTTCAATCCCAATAATTTGTCCAATACTTTCCATTCCCTAGTGAAGTTGGTTATTCTAAGTTCTTCCCTTTCTATAACCCGCGCACTCTCTTTCAATTCCTGTGATACAGACAAAAAGCTGTAAAAGATCTGCTCCAATTGCTGTGTAAGATGAATGAGTGGCTGATTGGACTCATTCTGTTCAATGTTTGATCAGGGGTCGTGAGTGTGAAGTCATCCGATGGAAGCCATACCGAACGAATTTTTTTGATTTATTTCAGAGAGGTCATTTATTTGGTTTTTCAGCCAAGCCATTGACAAAGCCCCTCGGGGGAAACTGATGAAGGAAGTACAATCTCATGGTATCAAGGGTAACTTGGTAAGTGGCATTCAAATTATCTTCGTGGCAGGAGACACAGGGTGGTAGGAGAAGTCTGTTTGTGTGACTGGAGACCAATGTCCCCTGGTGTACCACAGGGGTCAGTGCTGTGTCCCTTATTATTTGTGGTGTTCATAAACGATATAGATGTGAATGTGGAGGGGGGAGGGAGTGTGCGACAAATAAGTGTATGTTTGATACAATGATTGGCCGGGTGGTTGACAGTGAGGAGGAAGGCCTGATGTTGCAGGAAGATACGGATGGAATGGTCAGATGGGTGGATCAATGGCAGATGGAATGTCACTCTGATAAATATGAGGTAATGCACTTTGGAGGAAGGAACGAGACAGGGGAGTACTCAATGAATGGTAGCACGCTAGGAAGCTCAGAGGGTGCTTCGCCACACATCCCTGAATGGGACTGGACAGGGTAATAGGTTAGGTAAGAAGTCACATGCGACTGTTAGCATAGCTTTTATTAATCGAGACATAGATTTTAAGAGTTATACTGGACTGTGATTCGGGCAAGATGGAATACTGTGTACAGTTTTGGGAACCACATTACAGGAAGGATGTGATTGCACTGGAGGGCTGCAGAGGAGAGAGACTGGATAAGATCGGGTTGTTTACTATGGAGCAGAGAAGGCTGAGGGGATGTGATTCAGAAGGATGAGGTTAAGCGGAGTATGGAGAGGGGAGATAGACAGCAGCTGTTCATTTTAGTCAAAGGACCAAGACGCGCAACAGACATTTAAAGTGAAGGATTTGAAGTTTAGAGAGGATTTGAGGATTGTTTTTCACGCAGAGAGTGTTGGGTCAGGAATAAACTTCCCGAGAGGGTAGTTGTGATGGGTAATCTCACAACCTTTAAACAGCAGTTGGACCAACACTTGGAGTATCATAACATTTCTGGCTATGGATCTCATGTAAGAAATTAGGACTAATGTAGATCATGCTTTTTTTTTGAGGGAACAGAGTCCATGCTTCTGTGATTGTTTCATTGTGGAGGAAGGTAAACGGTGTGTTGACGTTCATTTTAGGAGGATTTGTGTCCAGAAGAAAGGGTGTGTCACTGTCACTGTACAGGACTTTGGGTTGTCATAAGGTTTAGCTACACATGGTTCTGACTCTGGCATGTTCACCCACAGTCATCACTGAACCATAGATCGGCTTAATGGTAATGGTAGACTGACGGAGTATCCTGGGGGATAAGTTACAGATTATGATTGAATACTATTCTGCTGCTGCTGTGATCTACAGCGCCACATGAATGCCCCGTTTGAGCTACAATATCTGCAATTCAATTCTACTGACTGTCCCCCAGTTCACACCGAGACTTATTCACACATCAGCCCTCTACTCAGTAACCTGACCTGGTTTCTGATTTGGTAGCACTTCTATTTTCATATTCTCATTCTACTGAGGGTCTCTCCTTGATGTTATTATCTCCAATTTATTGCCTTCCTTAAACCCTTTAACATATTCATCTGATTTGTTTTCTATTCTCTGAATATCATCATCTATGTTTGATGTGAATGTGTTCCCTCTCTCTGGCTATGAGTAAGAGCTTTGTAGTGTCAGTGATGCCTGTCTTATGTAGATTCAGAGACAATGAATGTGTGCACCTAATGTTACTGTCCACTTTCCGGTGACAGTGCTGCATATCAGACCGGGCGTTCGAGCAGCTTTGACACACGTCTGTGGAACTTGCTCAAAACAGATATTGCTGAAGAAACAATGAAGGTCTGGCAATATCTTGTGGAGTGAACGTAAAGTTGACTTTTCAGTTCCAGTGACACTTCTACAAAGCTCCCAGTTTCACCAATAATATTTGCATTTTTCTTTCCAGTATCCATAATTATTTGTTTAATTGAAAATTTGTTCTGTGCCTATTAATTTCTTGAGAAACTCAATAGGTGTGGCAGCATCTGCAGAGACAGAGAAACAGAGTTAGTGTTGCAAGTCTAGTGTGACAATTCTTCAGAACAGAGAAGGATTGGAAACTGGACTTTTTAATCCCTTGAGAGAGGTGAGAGGATGGGTGATGGGGAAAAGAGGGCATGGCAAAAGACAAACCGGCTTTTAGCAGTGGTGAACGAGAAGATGATGCGAAATGGCTTTAAATTAAGATGTGAATGGTGAAGCGTTCTCTCTGTTGAGTGCAACATAAAGAAGACACAATCACAAAAGGTCATAGGGAGGTGAGGACGGAGAATGCATGAAACATGGAGGACAGCCATAATGGGTTCAGGCTGTGAAGTTATGAAATTGAATATTAACTCCTACAGGCTGTAACGTGCCAAAGTATAAAATGAGGTGTGATATGAGCTTGGGTTGTGTTTCAGTGAGACTTTGCAGCAGCCCAGGAACGAAAAGGTAACATGAGAGCGAGGTCGATTATTGAAATGGGAAGCAATGACAAGTCAGAATTATTCCTCCAGAGTGGGAGTGTTCCACAATGCAGTCTCTGTTTGGTCTCCCCAATGTAAAGGAGACTGCATTGTGAGCAACAATGACAGGAGACTGGATTGAAAGAGTACAAGTGAAATGTTGCTTCACCTGGATGTTGTGTTTGGGGCCTTGGACAGTGAGGAGGGAAGAGGTGAATGCGCAATTCTTGTGGCTTCTGCAATTGCACGGGAAAGTGCCATGGGGAAAGTGGGGAAATGCTCGGGGTGATGGAAGGTGTCACAGAAGTTCCTGAGAAATACTGACATTGGACAGGAGGGGAAGATGTGTTTGATGGCGCTGCCCTGCAGGTGGTGGTGGAAGTGGCGGAGGATGATTCTGTGAATGTGGATTCTAGTGCAGTAGGAAGTGAGGGCAAGGGGAGATCTATCATTGTTCTGGGGAGGAGGGGACGGAGTAAGGGCAGACAGTGGGCGATGGGACAGTCACAGCTGAAAGCCCTGTCCACGAGAGTTAGGGGATTTCTGGTTTGAAGGAAAAGGAGGTCACGTCAGAGGCAGCTCACTGGAATGTGGCATAATCAAACAGAAATAACAGAGACGGAGAAACTGGGAGAATAGGGTCAGCCTCTAAATTGAGGATTTCTGTCTCACATTTGGTCTGAAGCGGGATGTGGAAACAGACCCAGAGGAAGGTCAGTGGGTATGCACGGGCAGACATTCAAGCAGATATCCCATAACGCTCAGAAATTATAGTTTCTGTTCAAAAAAAAGGACTTGATAAGGAGATGAACCACCTATGGTTGACAAAAGCTGTCAAGCATACTATTCAATCACAATTTAATAAGCGTTAGTGTAGGTCCGGGTTTGGATGTTTATTTCAGGGAGCAGAAGCAGATGCTGGACATAAATTTCAGATGTACTTCCTGAATTACCCCCAGACACCCCTACCATTGCTGCTCCAACCTCTTCCCAGCTCGTCTCCCCTTCCTGTTTCCAGGTTCTCCCTCTCCAATTACAGAGCACATTCTCTCACATTATAGTCCCCCCCCACCCCACTTCACCTGAAGCTCTTTCATCAATTCTACCTTCCCTGCACGAGCATCAAGGTGCGTTTTGTGCTGCTATTTTGCCTCTGGTCTCAGTGTGGCTCGACCTCCCACTCACATCTTATTCCAGAAAGTTTCCTTCTTGTAGTAAACCTTATTGAAAGCACCTATCTCCCTTCGCATTGAATTCACACTGTGATCCAAAACCCAAAAAGTATACTCAGCCTTCATCTCACTCTGCTAAAGGTCCCTGCACGCTGCCCGTGTGGTATAAGAATTCCTTTCCTTACATATAACCGGCCAGAGATACGTATTCGCTGTAGAGATCATCACCCCCTTTAGACCAAGGAATTCAGGAGCTTCATGTCTTATATGCTACCTTAGTATTGTAACATGGACTTAAACATATCACATTATGAAGTTCGGATTGAGTGTTGTTTCCCTGTCATTTTTAATATTGTTTAAACTTTGCAGTGCTTATGTTTAAATGCTTGTTCTTGAAGTTAGTATCAGATGGAGTCTAGTCGGTTGAAAGGTGACATTATAGAAGATTATAAAATCATGTGAGGCATGGATAGGGTGAATAGCCAAGGTCTTTTCAGCAGGATAGGAGAGTTCAACCATAGATGATGTAGTTTTAAGGAGAAAAGGGAAAGATTTAAAAGGGACGAAGGGGCAGTGTTTTCACACAGAGCGCGATGTGTGTATAGAATGAGCTGCCAGGGGAAGAGTGGTAGATGCAAATACAGCTACAACATTTAAAATACATTTGTACAAATATATGAATGGGAAAGGTTCAGAGGCACATTGACCAAGTGCAAGCAGATGAAACTAGTTTAGTTTAGAAAACCTGTCAGCATGGACAAGTTGGACCAAAAGGTCTGTTTGAGCGATATGACTGTATGAATCTAGAAAGCGAGGAAAAAGGAAGAAAAGCTATTATGTAAGCAAATTGGCAAGAAATATAATAACAAGCGGCACAAGCTGTTCCGTGTATATAAAGAAAGTCCAATATGAATGTGTGACTTTCGGTAGAAATGAAGTCAGAAAAGTAGATTGAGGACGTTTGGACGGTGTGCCTGGAGGGAACAGACAGATAATTTACACCAGAATTTTACACTATTCTTCACAGGGGAAGGCACTGTAAGTATTTCAATGATATAAACAAAATGGTCATAGGAGGGAAGTTCTTGAACAGCCTCTAACAAAAGGATCAAGGTTTTTTTTAATAAACAGATAAGACTAGTGGTAGACAGGTCAGTACTAATTCATAGTTGGGTTTAAAAGCAGCGGTTACACAATTACTGGTGGTATGAGGGAAAAAATCTATAACTCTCTGGATTGCAGGTTGAACCAACGATTCTAGAGACCCTCCAATGTGGCGCCTGTCTTCAAGAAAATAGCGAGACTGAAAGCAGGAACCATTTAGCCTCACCATTATTGCTGGGAATCTGTGAGAGTCTGTTATTAAGGAAAGGACTGCAGGGCATTTAGAAAAGCTGCACATGGAGTCAGCATGGTTTTGTGAAAGGGGATCTATAATTTCCCTGTAAAATCATTCAAAGCTTTCTGTGGAGATCCCTGAGAATGTAACAAGTGGACTTGATAAAAGGGAGCTGGTAGACGCGATGCTTTCCAGAGGGTTTCCAAAAGGTATCACATTATTGGAGCTCGTAGTCTGACGCTTAATATATTAGCATGGGATGACGGTTGGTTAACACATAGAAATCGGAGAGTCATGGTTAATGGATCTTCCTGAAAAAAAGTATCTGCTAGAGTATCACAAATATCAGTGCAATGGCACGATTTATTTACAATCTATACTGATAGCCTGACGGCAAGAGCTGAGTGCATTATACATCCGAGTTTGAGGATGACACTGAGAACTAAAAGGCAGGCTGTTATTTAATGGAAAGGACTCACACAAAAAGAACAGTGCAAAGGGATGGGATTGTTCTTGTGTTTGAAACATAACGACAGCATGCTGATGCAGCAAGTAAATTGGTTGGTTCGTTATGCAGATTCCTGGGATGAAAGAGTTGAATTATTGAGTACATCTAAAAGGATGAGGCGATTATTCATTGTGGTTGAAATGAATGAGGGTGATATTACTGAAATGCACAAGATACAGAGGGGGCTTGACAATGTAGATTTTGAGAATTTCGATCCATTCCAGGGCAGAGTGTTGAACTCCGTGATGGAGATATAGAATAAGGGATATGCAAAGAAATGTCTTCTTTCAGAAGGTAGTGAATGTCTGGAAATCCCTAATCCAGACAGTGAGGGGGCTGGGACACTGAATGTATTTATAGACTGGGTGGATTGGGTTTTGACATATCAGCGAGTCCAGGGATACAAGGGGTTAGCAGGAAATTGGGGTTGAGCTCTGAAGTAGATCAGCCATGTTCTGATTAAATGACATTGCAGGCTTGAGGGGCCGAATGGCCTGGTCCGGTTCATATTTCTTACGTTCTTATGTTATTCTTTTGGAAAGTAACTGGTTATTTTCCTGAAAATGGTGTTGTACAATGTTGCATTCAGGCAGAGCAGAGGATTTGTTTGAGCTAACCCTGGAAGCGGGTAGAGGGCTGTACTCAAAACGAATCAAGGTCTGTAACATGACCCACAACTGGAGTAGCAGTTACGGAGAGGGCAGGCCTGGAAAGAGGGATTGGGGTGGAGGTCAATTCCTGACTCAGCCTGGATTTTCCAAGTACTTTTCCCAAACTACACCTAAGCATCGGAGTGGCCTCGATCTGCCCCTGTGTAGCAGGTCCAAAGGGCTGAATGAAACAACATAACAAAGGGCTGAGGGATAGGAGTGGGTCATTCTGCACTTTGACACTACTCCAACAGTAAATACGGTTGTGGCTCATTTCATTGTGGTCGCAGTTGCACTTTTCTCTCCCTGCACCATTTTTCCTGATTCACTTGTCTATGGACTACCTGACGAACCCAGCCTCGATATAATATAAAGATTCAGCCATCCAAAACTTCTGGGAAAGAGAATTCCCATTTGAGTGAAATACCACTTTCTGAATTTCTCCTCATTCCTGTTTTGACAGAGTTTGGAGGGTGTCACTGTTTCCTTTTCTAGTCCAACTCCTTCACTGCTCACAACAAATCTTAAATATCACCAGTTTGGTGATATGGCCGATGATAAAAGACTCAGATTGGAACAGGTTCAGTGGTAGGAACAAGTCAGCCAGATTTCTTTAGTCACCCACAAGTAACGAACAGAACTAACAGAGCAGCATGGTGGATCTGAGGGTAGCGCTGCTGCCTCACATCACCAAGGAGCTGGGTGCAATTCCATCCTTGGGCGACCCTCTATGTGGAGTTTGAACATTCTTCCCGTGTCTGTGTTCGTTTCCTTCCAGTGCTCCAATTTGCTGCCGCAGTCCAAAACTGTGTATCTTAGAGTGGATTGGCCTTGCTAAATTGCCCATAGTTCCCAGCGATATGTAGATTAAGTGGATTAGTCATGAGAAATGCAGGATTACATGGATAGGGTAGGGGTCAGGACCGGGTGGGATGCTATTCGGTTTGTCTGTGTGGATTTGATGGGCAGAATGTCCTGTTTCCACACTGTCGAGGTTGTATAACAATGGCAACAAATTTGGACCATTAAAATACCTAGTGGGTATCTACCTGATCCACTCTGCTGGAGGTCTTGTATGTTTCAATGAGATCATCTCTCTTTCTATGTGTAACCTGTTAAACTCTCCATAATATAAGGCCTTCATCCCTGAAATACATGAGTTGAAACATCTCTGAACTGCTTCCAATGTAATTATGTCCTTGTTGCAAGGTTTGTGAAGTTTTGTTGCTCAGGTTGAGGTTTAGGGTGTAGGTTTGCTCGCTGAGCTGTAGGTTTGATATCCAGACATTTCATTACCTGGCTAGGTAACATCATCAGAGGCGACCTCCAAGTGAAGTGAAGCTGTTGTCTCCTGCTTTCTATTTATGTGTTTGTCCTGGATGGGGTTCCTCGGGTTTGTGATGATGTCATTTCCTGTTCATTTTCTGAGGGGTTGATACATGGTATCTAGATCTATGTGTTTGTTTATGGCGTTGTTATGGTAGTGCCAGGCTTCTAGGAATTCTCTGGCATGTCTTTGCTTCGCCTGTCTCAGGCTAGATGTGTTGTTCCAGTCGAAATGGTGTTTTTTTCATCCGTGTGTCGGGCTACGAGGGAGAGAGGGTTGTGTATTTTTGTGACTAGCTGGTGTTCGTGTATCCTGGTGGCTAACTTTCTTCCTGTTTGTCCTACGTAGTGTTTGTGGCAGTCCTTGCATGGAATTTTGTAGATGACGTTGGTTTTGTCCATGGGTTGTACTGGGTCTTTTAAGTTTGTTAGTTTTTGTTTGAGAGTGTTGGTGGGTTTGTGTGCTACTAGGATTCCGAGGGGTCTTAGTCGTCTGGCTGTCATTTCTGAAACTTCTTTGATATATGGTAATGTGGTCAGGGTCTCTGACTGTGTTTGGTCTGCTTGTCGTGGTTTGTTCTTGAGGAATCTGCGGACTGTATTTTTTGAGTATCCGTTCATCTTGAATACGTTGTAAAGGTGGTTCTCCTCTGTTTTCCGAAGTTCTTCTGTGCTGCAGTGTGTGGTAGCTCGTTGCAATAGTGTTCTGATACAGCTTCGTTTGTGTGTGTTGGGATGGTTGCTGGTTTAGTTAAGTATTTCGTCAGTGTTTTTCCGTGTTCTGTATACGCAGGTTTATAGTTCCCAGTTGTCCACAATCGATAATCTAGAAAACATTTCAAAATGCAAACAGTGATAGAACAGAGTTCGAAAGGACCATGGGGCCGCTCTGTCATGAGAGAGAGAACACTCGTGGTGGTTTGCCCTGAGAGTTACTACACCTCGGATGATGGGGTGTGGTTAAGAGAGCGTCCCCTTCATGGTAACCTCTGTCAGTGTAGGGAATTGAACTGCCAGTGATTTTCACACCCACAGTACCCCTTGTCATGCCACAATGAATGTATGGAGCTGTAAATGGATGGGAGCTACACATCCTGTCACTTCCAGCATGGGCTGCAATTTTCCCCACGCTGGGCAGTGATCTAACACAGTGTTACTGAGAAATGCACTGGGGTGGTGTACACAGTCCTACATGCTGGGAGGGTAACTGCTCCTGGTTTACAGATCAATGCACTGGGGTTGTGTACACAGCTCTACATGCTGGGATGGTACCTGCTACTGGTTTGCAGATCAATGCAGTGGGGTGGTGTACACAGCTCTACATGCTGGGAGGAATACTGCTGCAGGTTTACAGATCAATGCACTGGGATAGTGTACACAGCTTTCCACGCTGGGAGTGTGACTGCTCCAGGTTTACAGATCTATTCAATGTACAGCTATTCATACTGAACAGAAATCTTGTCGCATTTATAAAGCAAGACATTGGTGTGGTCTGCAGACAGACTAATTCACCTGGATTACTGAATCAATGCACTGGTGTGGTCTGTGCTCGTCCCCATGCTGGACAGATAGCTAATGGCCTGGTGAGACCTGCGCAGTCTTCCATCCTTGGACAGATTGCTGGTTTGTCTGAGTTGGTCTGCACAGTATTCCACCCTGGAAAGATTGCTGTGTTGTAATGAGTCTGGTCTGCACAATTCTCCATCCTGGACACATTGCTATTTTATTCTGAGCCTGGTCTGCACAGTGCCCCATGCTGAGCAGATATTTCATCTGAGCGTATAAGTGTCTGGGCTGGATCTGTGAGGTGGATTAAGGATCCGAAATAATTCCTGATCGAGCTATCACTCCTTTAGCTCAGCACATTCCACTGTCAAACCCTGTATTTCTGCAGCATGTTGTCCATGAAATAATTATCCAAATAAAACGTGAATATCTGTCCTTCTTGCGATGCAAACGCGCAGAAACACCTGAAAATATATGATGAAGGCAGACGCAACCAAAAGGATTTCTTACTGTAAAGGTAAATGTGAGGTGCTCTGTTTAAGATGCATTTTGCTTGCTCAAAGTGTTCTACACGAAGCAAAATACAATATATTCAAACACAGTAGACAAAACACAACAAAAACTTAATTCTATTGGACAAGATAACATAATAATTGATTATTTAAATATTTCACAGTAACTACTCCAATATGGTAACATCTTTGAGACACACCCTTGTCATAAAACAAATTCAGGAATCCGATTGTCTCACATGCAGTTCTCCAATCCAGGAGGAAAGAACAACAAAAGTCAATTCTGAGCGAAATCTCAGGGAGAGTGTGTGGCAGCCTGGAGAGGTTTCCTGCCTTCCGACCCTGCTGAGACCCAAGCCATAACTGGCAAAATGTAAAATTAAGAATCCTGCTTCTGTGACAGCTTGACCATCACTCTACAGGACCCGGCTGTGATTGCAAGGACAAAAAGGAATGGACGGTATCTGTGCAGTCTATGCCACTGTAGGAGCCTCTCAAAAATGCCTAACCCCACCTAAGCAGTTAAATGATGGCAAGATAAATATCAACGTTCAACATAAATAAAAAAATGAAAGGATGTAGCAGGCCTGGTGGTCAGATACAGACGGCCTCGGAAGCCTAGCAATTCCTACCCTGCCAAAACACAGTCGAATCATCATGCTAGTGAAGAGAAAGCATTATCTCTCTCCGTCACTCTAATTTTACAATTGGAGATGTGCCATTCACCCAATAGTCAGTGATGTCAACATCCCAACCCAGATCAAGTATGTTTGTGGTCTATAAGCGATGTAGTGAAGTGAGTTAACTGGAGCTGTTTGTTCGGTGACTGTGATTGATGTCACTCTTCATGGACCCGAACTGTGCCACTGGAGAGTTTCCCTCTTGCATAATTAAGGAGTTTCTTTTAACCTGTTATTCCATAGTATCAGGGGCAGCGTCATCCTCAACACGATAGGGATCAGCAGCTCCAGAGAGAGGGAGAGGAATTGAATTTGAGAACAATAGACTGGAGTGTTCCAACCATGAACTGGAGTTTATCCGATAGTTTTTACTGGCTTTCTCAGGATTGGCCATGGTTAGAGTTGCGGATTGAAGCCGTACTGATGGTTATTCAAGCCGGTCACTATCCGATCCTAACTATTATTGGTATTCCTGGTAAGTCTTTCCCTGTCAATTTTATAACCTATGGTGAATATCATTGCTAATTCTGTTATTTATATTTCGCAAATACGTAGAGTATTTTCTTCTGGTTCAGTCACAATCTCCACTTCCTTTAAATGAATTTCAGACTCTTCACTCAGAAACATCTAAGAAGGAACAAGACTGTTCAGAACCTCAAATTTGACTTTTGCCCTGAACTGCTTTATGTCTCTGTATTCTCTCTGTCATCAAACCTGCCCACACCCACCTCAATAATATCCCCAGTCTCCACCTCTGCCTCAGTGCTGTTGCTGAATTAAACATCATCTACCTCTTTGTTAACTTCACAATTTATGGCTACAGTTGTATTCTGACCTCTCTTCCAGTTACAAATATTTTGACCACAAGCTTGTTCTCGTCACTACAGTTACTTCACAACTGGTACTCTGTATCAGATTCATGATGTCACTGGAGGTGTAATTCCGTGGCGCAGAATATGACTCGAAAGCCATTGTTTGAAATCCTATCACAACAGATGACGAAACTAAAATTTGAATGACAAAAATTGGCATGACATGTCACTGATGGAAACCATAAACGATCAGGATTTCTTTTATTATTAATCGTCTTTGGTACAGAAACTTAACATTATTGCCCAGTCTGGATTAAGTGTGACTTCAGACACACAATGAAATAGTTGGCTCCATGTTGCCTTGACAAATGGCCTCACAGTCAAGGGCAATTAGGATAGACAACACATGCTGCCCTTGCCAGTGATGCTGACATACCATGAAACAAAAACATTAATGGTGAAATAAACCAAAGAACTGTGGATAATGGAGATCTGAAATAAAATTCTCCAGTATCCGCAAGTGTTGGAGAATCTCAACATGCATGACAGCCTCTGTCAGGAGAAAAACATAACTTTTTGAGTTCAGTGATTCTATCAAAACTCAATGCAACTGGGAAATAATATTATTATATCAGGGATGGTTGGAAGGGTGAGTGGGAGGTTTGTGTTGAATGGATAAAGAAATGTCCAGCAAACGAGAGAGAGAGAAAGGAAAAGCAAACAAAAGGATTACTAATGATGAACTTGAAGGAAAATAGAATGGGAGGTTATTCTAACATTCCTGCCTTTCCCATATTCTCGAATATCACGTCCATTGAGGTATGTACCTGGTTAAAGTGAATTCTGTTCCCTCTGTCTCTCTTCAATGAGTGTGATGATCTTCTCCATTGGCAATAATGGTGTTGCCCGTCTAGTTGCTGAGATACAGGGAAAGGTAATGTTACAGTGTCAACTGCTTCTTTCGATAGAGGAATTGTTACTGCGGGACTGTGCAGAGATGTAACGGTTTTCTCAGCCAGGAACAGAAACTGCCGAGATGAAGGAATTTTCAACACTGAATGGGTGCAGCATGCGTGTGGGGATTTGACTTGCTGCTGTCATTAGAAAGTCAGTGGAGTTTCTGTAAATGGTGTTCTCAGGTTTGTTTTGTCAGCTGCTGAGTTCATTCCGGGAGACCAGAGGGTCTGGTGACCCCACTCTGGTTACTGCATTTACAGAGTGTCTGGGTCCATGATAAACAATTTGAGCAGAGACTACAAAGAAGGGAAGCTCTGTAAACAGGGAGGAGCAAGGAACTCAACTTTCCTCTCTGGCATTTCCAGAAACATTTGTCTAAGCTGCAAACATTCATGTGTAAAATGTGAAACCAGCTTGTTTCAAAAATGAGGTGCTCACTGAGCTGTATCCTCTCTTTCGGTATAACCTATAGTCTCTCACCAGGGACAGGACTGTGCAGACTCTAACCTTGAAGTGAACTGTTTCAATTCTGAAACATTCCAGGCAGGCGTGTGTAATATATCCACCATACCTGGAGTGTAGTCCTCCGATGTAACACGAGCTGACCGAAGCCACCTGCCTGCTGAGAGGAATGCATTGGTTCCATCTCCACAGAGAAAGGTACAGAAATAACTTTCAGAAATATGAAGATACAGAGTGACTTGTAAAAATGAGGAACTGCAGAAGATTAGAATTAATGATGAGTATTTTTTGGAAATCTAATTGAATTGAAGTTTCATAAGTTGCTGCATCTGATGAGCTACATCCCAGAGTATTGAGGAGGTGAGAACAGAGCCAGTGAAATAATTATTCTTCAAAGCTGATTAGATTCTAGAAAGGATGCTGCAGACGAGAAAGTAGCTATTGTCAACCTAAACATTTAAAACAGGACGGAGAGAGAAAACAGAAAACTAAATAGCTTGATGTCAGCGGTCAGAAAAACATTGAAACGTTTTATAAGGAACGTGACAACTAGGCACTTGGAGAACAATGATATAATTTGGTAGAGTCAGCCTAAATTCAGGAAAGATAAATGATCTTTGATAAACCTGCTGGGGTTTGTTGAGATTGTCCATTGTGACATCGAAATTGAGAATCAATGGGTGTGAAGTATTTGAATTTTCAGCACATGCTTGACATGGTTGAAAACAGGTGAGTGGGGAATGTTAGACTCCATGGGTAGGTAGGTATGGAATATATACCATATGGATTAAAAATTGGGTAATGGAGATATGAGAAGAGTAGTGTTTTTGGCTGGACTGAAGGCTTGTTGGGTATCAGATGGATCAGTGTTTGGGCAATAGCTGTTCACAAGGTACAAAAATGATCAGATGGGAACAACAAATATCTTCATGTCCATTTATTTTTATTAAATGGTGAGACATTGGGAAAAGGTGTTGTTGAAAATGACCTGGATCTCCTTGATCTTAAGTCATAAACAAATTCAAACGGGGCAGAAAGTAAATGATATGTGGCTCTTCATGCAACACGATTGAAGTACCAGAGTTATATATTTCTTAATGGTAGTGTTTTGATGATAGAGTATTTGGTGCATTGTGTACAGATTTGGCCTGCTTTATAAATAATGATCTCCATGTCACCGAGACAGTGCAAAGGAGTTTTATCAGACTAAACCCTGGCATGATGGTACCATGAGGAGAGAGTGCAGGAACTGTATGTTTACTCCGTAGCGCTGCGAGAAAATAAGAAGCTGAAATTTGATGGTTATGGAGGGACATTCATTATGTCTCAATCAGCTGAATAAGGTGAAAATTCCATACTTTTCAGAGGATGTTTGATTCCCGATAGTTTTCATGCATCTGCGGACATGCCCCCATGTCGATTGATAGAGAGGTACATGCTCTGAACGAACTCTGGACACTTGAATGCACAAGTGTGACATTGCATTGAATGTCACTTTGCACACACACCTGTCAGCAGCCACAGTAACTTCATTCTGAAACAGTTAGTCATTTCCCACTAGCATCTGACATCCATGGAGACCATGGGTCTGCCTTCTCGGAGATTGAAGATAACTTGGAGACTGATTAAAAAAAAGGTTGGCTTTATTCCGACTGCCAGAAAACCATGTTAAAGTAACACTTACGTACGATGAGTAATTAAGCCATGTGGATCAATTTGAAGCAGTCTATCTGTGCAGCCCCTGCTCCATTTGTTTGCAATGTTAAAACATTTCTGACACTTTCCTGTTCCTCTGTTAGTGACTTGAGAAGCTGAATGACCTCTTCCTGTTCGTTCGTAAGTGACTCCGGGTGTGAAATTGTCTCTTTCTGATCCCGTGTAAGTGACATGTGGGAGTGAGCAGATTCCTTCTTTTCCTGTATAATTGGCAGGAGGAACTGAATGGGCTATCCATCTTGTGCCCAGTAGTTTTGTTGGGCTGAATGACTTCCCCACATTCGTGTGAAACCATATTGAAGTGCTGAATGTGCTTCTTCTTTTACTGTGTAAATGTACAGTGCTGTTACATAAATGTTACCCAGACGTTAACAGCACTATCTTGAATGTTGTCCAGGCCAAGTTACACATGGACACAGATTGCTTCAAGAGCTGAAGAGGGACAACTTGTTCGAACATCATGTAAACTTCAGTGAATATTTCCCTTTCTGGTCATTCTGGACTCAATGTGCAGAATGACCTCCTTCCACATTGCAGGAATTCCCCGCTGACAAACAGGAGATGCCTGGGCTGAGGGAGCTATCCTGAAGTTTTCCTGCAGAAATGCCCCACGGCTGAGATGATTGATGCCCACTGATGGTAAACATCTCCCTTGTGTTGTGAATGATTCCAAACAGTCGAGAGGTCACAATTAATTCTCATTAAGTGTAATTTTGCTCAGGCTCCTTGATATCATCCTCAGTCTAACACTTCGCTGATGTCTAGGCCAGTCTCCCTCACCTCAGTGTTCCCTCTTTTGTTCATATCAATAGATCATGGTGTAGAAGCAGAGAATGGTTTCTTCAAACAGAGGGTAGTGATTGTTTGGACTTGTCTTACACAGACGGTTAGGGGAGAGAGATCCCTGAAAGGGACCAGTGGAGATCGGTTCTGGAACCCCGATTATTTGTTATTTTATAAATGAACTGGATGTTGTCGGTTGCAACGGGACATGGTCAGAATGCAGAGCTGGGCTGAGAAGTGGCAGATGGAGTTCAAACTGGAAAAATGTGAAGGGATTCCCTTTGCAAGCTCGAATGTGAATGCAGAATACTTGGTTAAAGGCAGGATTTTTGGCAGTGTGGAGGAACAGAAGGATCTTGGAGGCCGTGTCCACACATCCCTCAAATTGGCTACCCAAGTTGATGGGGTTGTTAAGAAGGAATATGTTGTGTTGGCTTTCATTAGCAGGGGATTGAGTTTAAGAGCCATGAGGTTATGTTGCATCTCTATAGAGCCCTGGTTAGACCACACTTGGAATATTGTGTTCAGTTCTGGTCACCCGTTATAGGAAGGATGTGGAAGCTTTAGAAAGGGTGCAGAGGAAATTTACCAGGAGGCTGCCTGGACTGGAGGGCAGGTCTTATGAAGTAACCTTGAGGGAGCGAGGGTTTTTCTCAATGGAGTAAAGAAAGATGAGAGGTAATTTGATAGAAGTGTACGAGATGATGAGAGTCATCGATAGAGTGAATAGCCAGAGACTTTTTTTCCCAGGGCAGAAATATCTATCACAAGGGATCATAATTATAAGGTAATTGGATGAAGGTTTAGGGAGATATCAGTGGTAAGTTCTTTAGACAGAGAGAGATCGGTGTGTGGAATGCACTGCCAGCAGTGGAAATAGAGTCAAATACGTGATGGAAACTTAAGAGAATATTGGATAGGCATATGGAAGAAAGTGATAGGAAGCATGTCAGTGAGTCTGATGTTAGAGTAGGATAAACGGGGGGCACAACATCGAGTGCCGAATGGCCTGTACTGTGCTGTACTGTACTTTGTTGTGTTCTATGGAAGTGCTCGTAGAGGATGGAGATGGCTGCAGAGCAGTATTTAAAGTGGACTCACCAGCATCCCGTACAAGCACAATATGCCACCCCAACTCCTTTACTCAAAGTTATGACCAATTAAGGCAAGCATGCCAACGCGTTCTTCACCGCCCTGTCTACCTGTAACTCCACTTTCAAGGAACTATGAACATGCACCCGGGGTCTCTTTGTTCAGCAACATTCCCCAGGGCACTACCCTGCTTTAACTTACCAAAATGCAAAACCTCACAAATATTAAAATTAAACTCCATCTGCCAGTTCTTGGCCCATTGACGGTCAGTGGTGCTGTTGTACTCTGAGCTAATCTTCCTCACTGTCCTCTGCACCACTTCTTTGATGTTATCTGTAAACTTACTTACCGTGCTTCCGATATCCACATCCAAGTCGTTTATATACATGATGAAAAGCTGTGAGCTCAGCACTGATTCTTTCAGCACACATCTGGCCATAGGCCTCCAGTCTGGAAAACAATCCATCACCTTCAATCCAATTTTGTATCCAATTGGTTAGATTTTCCTGGAAAGCACATGACCTAACTTAGTAATCTGTCTCCGATGGGGAAATATTATTAAACGCTTTGCTGAAGTCTGTGTAAACAATGTGTACCACAGTGCCTTCAAGTTTCTTTGTCACCTCTTCAGAATACTCAATCACATTAATGAAACATGATTTCCATCGTACAAAGCTATGATGACTATCCCTAATCAGTCCTCGTCTTTCTAAATGGATGTAAATCCTATCCCTCAGAATTCCCTCCAACAAACTCCTCGACACTGACGTTCGGCTCACTGAGTCGATAATTAACTATGTTTTTCGATCAAAGTTCCCTTTTCTAGTCCTACTTGTCCACTGGCCACAAAAAGAAAATATAACTAGGTTGGTGATATGGCCAATGCTATAGTTCTCAGAGTGTGTCAGGGTCAGTGTTAGGAACAAGTCAGGCAGATTTCTTTAATCTGCTAAAACACGTTTGTGACCAAAACAAAATTACTCAAACTATGATGGAAAGAATGACGATTGGGCATTGCAAATATGTCACACACATACACAGACACTAACACACACACACACACGCACGCACACGCACGCACACGCACACGCACGCACGCACACACACACGCACACACACACACACACGTATGTTTGATAACAAATTGAAAAACAAAATAACTGCAAAGTTAACTTGAAAGAACTTTGTCCAAATATTATTCGAACTCATGACCAAAAGAAAAATGAGAGTTTGAACCGAATGCTGTTCTAGTTATAGAGCAATCAAGTCCTACAGCATGGAGAGAGGCCTTTTGGCCCAAACTGATCCATGTTGACCCAAAGGTCCATCCACACTAACCCCATTTCCCAGCACTTCGCCCATGGCCTTCTCGTCCTTTCCTGTCCTTGTACCTGTCCAAATACCGTTTAAATATTGTTAATATAAATGCTTCAACCGCTTCCGCTGGCAGCTCTTTCCCTTTGCGTACCACTCTCTGGGTAAAACAGTTTCCATTAGTTTGCCTTTTATTGTTTCTCATCTCATCTTAAACTGATGCCCCCTCCTTCTCGATTCCCCAACACCGGGGAAAAAGGCTGAATCCATTCACCCTATCCATGCCTCTCATAATCTTGTACACTTCTATAAGATCCCTCTCAGTCTCCTACGCTCTAAAGAAATGTTCTCGCTTGTCCAACTTCTCCCTATATGTCTCACTGTTGTGTCCTGACAACATCTTTGTAAATTTCGTCTGCACACATTCCAATTAAAAACATCCTTCTGATCGCAATGTGACCAAAACTGAACACAACACTACGAGTGCAGCTTCACCAACATCCTGTAGAACTGCAACATAACTTCCCAATTTCTCTCCTCCATGTCATGACCGATGCATGCCAGTGTGCCAAAACCCTTCCTCACTGCCATGTCTACCTGTGTCATAACTTTCAGATAACGGGGGAACTGAACTCCATGGTCCCTCTGTTCAACTACACTGCTAAGGCCTTACCATTCACCATGAAACACCGACATTGATCTAACTTTGCAAAAATATTCCTCGGCCCACCTCTCCAGTTGATCAAGTTCCTGCTGCAATTTCTTATAAACGTCCTCACTGTCCACGATACTGCCTACAAATTTATTAATCATGCGTTGTACATTCTCAAGAATATCATTGTTATAGATAATAAACAACAATGTGCCCAGCACTAACCCCTGAGGCACTTCATGTGTCACAGGCCTCCAGTCCTAGAGCCTCCTTACTACGATCAAGCCCAGTTTGCCAGTTCCCTCTGGATTCCATGCGATTCTAACCTTCCAGACCAGCCGACTAAGGGTAACCTTGTCAAAGGCCTACTGAAAACCATACAGACGACGTCTACCGCCCTGCCCTCATCAATATTTCTGGTCACTTCATCAAAGAACTCAAAGAAATTTGTGAGGCATAATCTCCCATTCACAAAACAATGCAATGTTTCCGGTATAAAAACAACTATTAATAATAATTATTAAAATTACTAATTACAAACAATAATAAATAATAATAATAAGATGACACTTTCAATGGAGAATAAAGTATCCATGGTATGTGATCTTGGAACATAAATCATGGGTGAAGGGCAGAATAGATTTTGTACCTCTGTCTTTGAACTGTACTAAAAAAAGCAAGGGTGGCATGGTGGCTCAGTGGTTAGCACTATTGCCTCATAGTGCCACGGATCCAGGTTTGGTTACAGCCTCGAGTGACTCTCTGTGTGGAGTTTGCACAATCTACCTGTGTTTGTGTGGGTTTCCTCCAGTTGCTGCATTTTCCTCCCACAATCCAAAGATATACAGGTTAGGTGAATTGGCCATGCGAAGTTACACATAGTGTTATGTGCATTAGTCGGGGTAAATATAGGGTAGGAGAATGGGACTGGATGGGTTGCTATTCGGTGGGTCAGTGTGGCCTTGTTGGGCCAAATGGCCTGTTTGCAAACTGTCGGGAATCTGAAAAAAAAACACTTCTAATCAAATGCTGTCTTTCCAAATACACGTACATCTTATCCCTCAGAGTCTTCTCAAGTAACCTACCTACCATAGATGTTAGGCTTTTTGGTCTATAGTTCCCAGATTTTCTTTGCTTCCTTTCTTGATTAATGGCACAACATTTGCTACTCTCCAGTATTCTGGACCCTAAGCTGCGTCTAACGATGATGCAAAAATATCAACCAGGTTCCTGTAGTTTCTTCTGTCGTCTCTAAACGTGTTCTTGGAAGCATCTGTTTAGGACCAGGAGATTTATCCACCTTCATACATTCTAATGCATCCAACAAGACCTCTCCTGTGATATTGACTAACCCAAGATATCACCGTGATCCTTTGTTAAGCTCCCAAGTCTTCATGTATTTCTCCACTGTAAAGACAGGGGAGAAATATTCATTGAGAATCTCACAAATCTCCTATGGTTCTAGACATGCATGTCTAGTTTGGACCTTGAGGGGTCATATTCGCATTTAGTTATTCTCTTTGTCTTTAATATACTTAAATAACCTCTTTGGACTCAGCCAAATCTTCTCAGCCAAGGTTATCTTGTGCCCCCTTTTCGCCCTCCTGATTTCCTTCTTCAGTAAACACCTGTATCCCCCTATATACCTCCAGGGATTTCCTCGATCCCAGCTGCATGGAAATGAGCCACGCCGTCTTTTTTCTGGTCAAAGCCTCAATACCTCCTGACATCCAGTGTTCCCTATTCCTGCTAACCTTGCCTTTTACCTCAAAGGAGTATATAGACCTTAAACACTCGACATTTCACTTTTCAAGGCCTCCCACTTGCAGGAGGTCCCTTAGCCTGCAAACAAACTCCTCCAACCAACCCCGACAAGCTCCTGTCTAATTACATCAAAATTCGCCTTGCCCCAACTTAGAACTTGAAAATATGGACCAGTTCTGTCCTTCTCCATAACTATTTAAAAACTATACAACTTTAGTCACTGGTCCCAGAGTGCTCCCCTACTGTTACCTCAGTCACCTGTCCTGCCCTAGTTCTTCGAGTAGGTCAAGTTTTACCCCTTCCCGAGTTGCACCCTATACACACTGCTTGTGGAAACCTTCTTGGACACACTTAACAGATGCACCCCATCTCAGTCCTTAACTCTATGTCCTTCCCAGTCTATGTTACGAACATTAAAATCTCCTACTATGGCAATCACATTGGCCCTGCAAGTCTCCCCAATCGCTCTACATATTTTTGCTCGGCTAATTCCTCGTTTACTATTTGAGGGCCGATGGAACAACCCAAAAAAAATCACCATTCCCTTCTTATTTCTAAGCTCCTCTACAAATCCTCACTGGATATTCCTTCAGTTATGTTATTTCTGATTACTACTGTGATTCTCGCCTTAATCAAAAATGAAACTCCCCTTCCCCTCCTTCCACCATCTCTGTCTCGCATAAAGCACCTGTACCCTGGTACATTAAGCTGCCAGTCCTGTCCCTCCCTTAGCCATGTGTCTGTAATGACTATAACATCCCAGTCCCATATACCTATTCACGCACTGAGATCATTGGACTTACCTATCAGCCATCTTACATTGAAACAGGTGCAATTCAATCCAACAGGCATTCGTTGCTCCCTGTCATAGAATATAGAACATAGAACATAGAAGAATACAGCACAGTACAGGCCCTTCGGTCCTCCATGTTGCGCCGATCCACGCCCACCTAACCTACACTAGCCCACTATCCTCCATATGCCTATCCAATGCCCGCTTAAATGCCCATAATGAGGGAGAGTCCGCCACTGCTACTGGCAGGGCATCCCATGAACTCACGACTCGCTGAGTAAAGAACCTACCCCTAACATCTGTCCTATACCTACCCCCTCCCCCCACCCCCGTTAATTTAAAGCTATGCCCCCTTGTAATAGCTGACTCCATACGTGGAAAAAGATTCTCACTGTCGACCCTATCTAAACGCCTAATCATCTTGTACACCTCTATCAAGTCACCCCTAAACCTTCTTTTCTCCAATGAAAACAACCCCAAGTGCCTCAGCCTTTCCTCATACGATCTTTCTACCATACCAGGCAACATCCTGGTAAACCTCCTCTGCACCCGTTCCAGTGCCTCCACATCCTTCCTATAGTATGGCGACCAAAACTGCACACAATACTCCAGATGCGGCCGCACCAGAGTCTTATACAACTGCAACATGACCTCAGGACTCCGGAACTCAATTCCTCTACCAATAAAAGCCAGTACGCCATATGCCTTCTTCACCGCACTATTTACCTGGGTGACAACTTTCAAAGATCTGTGTACATGGACACCAAAATCCCTCTGCACATCCACACTACCAAGTATCCGACCATTAGCCCAGTACCCCATCTTTTTGTTACTCTTACCAAAGTGAATCAACTCACACTTCGCTACATTGAACTCCATTTGCCACCTTTCTGCCCAGTTCTGCAGCTTATCTATATCCCGCTGTAACCTGCCACATCCTTCCTCACTGTCTACAACTCCTCCGACTTTAGTATCATCCGCAAACGTGCTCACCCAACCTTCTAACCCCTCCTCCAGGTCATTTATAAAAATGACAAACAGCAATGGTCCCAAAACAGATCCTTGCGGAACACCGCTAGTGACGGAACTCCAAGATGAACCTTTGCCATCAACTACTACCCTCTGTCTTCTTCCAGTCAGCCAACTCCTAATCCAAACCTCCAACTCACCCTCAATGCCATACCTCCGTATTTTTTGCAGTAGTTTACCATGGGGAACCTTATCAAACGCCTTACTAAAATCCATATACACCACATCCACCGCTTTCCCCTCGTCCACCTCCTTAGTCACCTTCTCAAAGAATTCAATAAGATTTGTGAGGCACAACCTGCCCTTCACAAAACCACGCGGACTATCCTTGATCACATTATTCCTATCCAGATGTTCATAAATCCTATCCCTTATAATTCTCTCTAAGACTTTGCCCACAACAGAAGTGAGACTCACCGGCCTATAGTTACTAGGGTTATCTCTACTCCCCTTCTTGTACAAGGGAACCACATTTGCTCGCCTCCAATCTTCTGGCACTACTCCTGTAGACAACGAGGACATAAAAATCAAGGCCAATGGCTCTGCAATCTCCTCCCTTGCTTCCCAGAGAATCCTAGGATAAATGCCATCAGGCCCAGGGGACCTATCTATTTTCACCCTTTCCAGAATTTCCAACACCTCTTCTCTACATACCTCAAAGCCATCCATTCGACTTAATTGTGACTCAGTATTCACATTGACAACAATGTCCTGTTCCTGATTGAATACTGACGAAAAGTATTCATTCAGTGTCTCCCCAATCTCTTCAGCCTCCACACGCAACCTCCCACTACTATACTTGACTGGACCTATTCCTACCCTAGTCATTCTTTTATTCCTGACATACCTATAGAAAGCCTTAGGGTTTTCCCTAATCCTACCAACTAAGGACCTTTCATGTCCCCTCCTTGCTGCTCTTAGCTCTCTCTTCAGGTCCTTCCTGGCTACCTTATAACTCTCAATCACTCCAATTGAACCTTCACGCCTCATCTTTACATAGGCCGCCCTCTTCCATTTAACAAGGGATTCCAATTCCTTATTAAACCGCGGCTCCTTCACGCGACCCTTTCCTCCCTGCCTGATGGGTACATACTTATCAAGGACACTCAATAGTTGCTCCTTGAACAAGCTCCACATATCAATTACGCCCTTGCCTTGAAGCTTACATTTCCAAGCCACACATCCTAAGTCATGCCTCACAGCATCATAATTTCCCTGCCCCCAGCTATAACTCTTGCCCTGCAGTGCACACTTATCCCTCTCCATCACTAGAGTAAAAGTCACCGAATTGTGGTCACTGTCCCCAAAGTGCTCACCTACCTCTAATTCTAACACCTGGCCTGGTTCATTATCCAGAACCAAATCCAGTATGGCCTCACCTATTGTTGGCCTATCTACATATTGTGTCAGGAAACCCTCCTGCACACATTGGACAAACACTGACCCATCTAACGAACTCGAGCTGTAGCTTTCCCAATCAATATCAGGAAAGTTAAAGACCCCATAACAACCACCCTATTATTTTCACTCTTCTCTTGAATCATCCTCGCAAACCTTTCTTCTATGTTTCTAGGACTATTAGGAGGCCTGTAAAAAACTCCTAACAGGGTGAGCTCATCTTTCCTATTCCTATTCCTAACCTAAGCCCAAACTACCTCAGATGGCGAGTTTTCATCCATCGTCCTTTCCACAGCTGGAATACTATCTTTGACAAGCAATGCCACACCTCCCCCTCTTTTACCCCGACCTCTGACCCTACTAAAACATTTAAACCCTGGGACCTGCAACAGCCAATCCTGTCCCTGTTCTACCCATGCCTCCGTAATAGCCACAACATCGAAGTCCCAGGTACCAACCCACGCTGCCTAACCTATCTCTGCACTTTACTGTTTGTGATTACGGTATCTCCTTCCAGCCTTGCACTTGCAACCCTGCTGTTGAGGATCCCACGCTGTCCCCCACGCCAACCAATCTAGTTGAAACACTCCCTTGTAGCACTAGAAAACCTGCCTGCGAGAATATTAGTCCCCTTCCAATTCAGGTACAACTTGCCCTTCTTGAACAGGTCACCTCTGCCCCACAAAAGATCCGAATAATCTAAAACTCTGAATCCCTACCTCCTGAACCAATTATTTAGTCACGCATTCATCTGCCATGACGTCCTGTTCTTACCCTTTTTAGCACAGAACACTGGATGCAAACTGCATATTACAACTGTCGTGGTCTTGTCTTTTCCCCTTTTTCCTAGCTCTGTATAGTCACTCTGCAGGACCTCATCACTATTTCTACCTGTGTCATTTGTACCAATGTGTTCAGTGGCTTCTGAATGCTCCCCCACCCCGGTGAGAACATTCTGCGGCCGCTCTGAGACATCCTGGACCCTGGCACGTAGTTGGCTATGCATCATCTTGGATTCCCATTTGCAGCCACAGAATCTCTTCTCTGTTCCCCTCACTATCGAGTCTGAATAATTACTTCTGAAGTTATGCATCTCGCATAACCTTCTGACAATGGGATTTCTTCCTGAAACAGTTGGATTTGGCTGAATTGATTTGCTTCAGGCAGTGGACAATTCCAACGAATCCTCATCAGGAATCATCCATGAGTGTGAAAGGCGACTGTTTATTTTTTCACTCCCAGGCATTGCTGTGATGAGCGATAGGGAAACAGAAAGGGAGCAATAGACTGCTCCTTCACAGATAGGGTATATTTTCCCATCTCCAAGTTAAATCAGTAACGTTATCAGACCCCAAACTGGACCACGTGTGTTCTCCTTGAATATTGTCTGAACTATATGACTCCATCACATTCTCGACTCCAGGTCAGTGCATTATTGCTGTTATCGTACGCAGAATCAATTCATTTATAATAAATGGGCATACTTGTTTTGATGATGTGTTAATATGTGCCTGCATGATGTAAACATAAGCGTTTGATGACTTCACAATATCTGTGTTAAGAAGAATATGTTATATTCTTAAACAAATACAGAAATTGCTGGAAAAGGTCAGCCTGACTGGCATCAGATATGAAGAGAAATCAGAGTTCAATGTATCGGTCCAATGACCTTTCCTTTGAACCTGGCTTATTCTTAAATTATTTCCCCAATTTCATTCTCCCACATAAGAAGAAATATCCATCCGGTATTCACCAACTACACTCTTCTCAAGATGTTATATGGTCAATAAAACATCTCTCATTCTCAGGCCGGATTGTTCCTTCTTTGTAATGTAATGTCTTCATCCCAAGAATGAGTAAAGAAAAAAAAATGAAACGTTTCTAAAGTAACTTTGTTTTTATAAGTTAAGACAATTATGACTACGCATGATACATCAGATGTGATCTCAGCAATGCCCTGTACTGATGCAAAAAAACATCGCTAAGATCAAACACAACACCCCTTGCACGAAACAGATTAATTCCATTTACCTTCCAAATCACCAGCTGCATCTTCAGAGTAATTTGATGTGATTCATGCACTAAGACACACAAATCCCTCTGGACCATTGAGTTCTACATTCTCCTTGCATTTAAATAATTTTCTGCTGTTTTGTCTTTTCCCCCAAAACAGAAAATTCCCATCAGATATATATTGCACTTTTTTTTCTGCTGAAGGTTTGCTCAAAACTGTCCTCTGTCTGTATGCCATTGCTTGATGCTCTGCCACCCCCGTCTGTATCCCATTGCAGATGTTCTGCCCTCTCCTGTCTGCATCCCATTGCAGACGCTCTGCCTCCCCGTCTGTATTCCACTGCAGACGCCCTACCCTGCCCCTGTCTGTATCCAATTGCAGACGCCCTGCCCTCCCTCTGTCTGTATCCCATTGCAGACGCTCTGCCTCCACTGTCTGTATCCCATTGCAGACGCTCTGCCTCCTGAGTCTATATCCAAGTGCAGATGCTCTGCCTCCTCGTCAATATCCATTTGCATATGTTTCCCTCCCCCTGCCTGTATTCCACTGCAGACGCCCTACCCTGTCCCTGTCTGTATCCAATTGCAGTCGCCCTGCCCTCCCTCTGTCCGTATCCAACTGCAGACGCTCTTCCCTCCCCCTGTCGGTATCCCATTGCAGACACTCTGACTTCCCACGTCTTCATCCCTTTGCAGACACTCTGCCCTCCCCTGTCTGTATCCCATTGCAGGTGCTCTGCCCTCCCCTATCTGTATCCCATTGCAGATGCTCTGCCCTCCCCCGTCTGCATCCCATTGCAGACAGTCTCCACTCTCCCTGTCTGTATCCCATTGCAGACACTCTGCCCTCCCCCGCCTTCATCCCATTGCAGACACTCTGCCCTCCCCTGTCAGTATCCCATTGCAGCTGCTCTGCCCTCCCCTGTCTGTATCCCATTGCAGACGATATTCCCTCCCCCTGTCGGTATCCCATTGCAGACACTCTGACTTCCCACGTCTTCATCCCTTTGCAGACTCTCTGCCTCCCCTGTCTGTATTCCACTGCAGACGATATTCCCTCCCCCTGTCGGTATCCCATTGCAGACACTCTGACTTCCCACGTCTTCATCCCTTTGCAGACGCTCTGCCTCCCCTGTCTGTATTCCACTGCAGACGATATTCCCTCCCCCTGTCGGTATCCCATTGCAGACACTCTGACTTCCCACGTCTTCATCCCTTTGCAGACACTCTGCCCTCCCCTGTCTGTATCCCATTGCAGGTGCTCTGCCCTCCCCTATCTGTATCCCATTGCAGATGCTCTGCCCTCCCCCGTCTGTATTCCATTGCAGACGCTCTGCCCTCCCCCTGTCTGTATCACTTTGCAGACGCTCTGCCCTCCCCCTGTCTGTATCACTTTGCAGATGCACTGCCCTCCCCTGACTGTATCCCATTGCAGATACACTGCCCTACCCCCATCTGCGTCCCATTGCAGATTATCTGCCCTCCCCTGTCTGTATCCCATTACAGATGCTATGCCTTCCCCCGTCTGTATCCCATTGCAGACGCTCTGCCCTCCCCCGTTCGTGTCCCATTGCAGACGCTCTGCCCTCCCCGTCTGCATCCCATAACACACGCTCTGCTCTCCGCTGAAACTGTCCCATTGCATACGGTCTGCTCTTCCCCCGTCTGTATCCCATTGCAGACTCTCTGCCCTCCCCCTGTCTGTATCCCATTGCAGATGATCTGCCCAACCCCCGTCTGCGTCCCATTGCAGATTATCTGCCTTCCCCCGTCTGTATCCCATTGCAGACTCTCTGCCCTCCCTCTGTCTGTATCCCATTGCAGACGCTCTGCCCTCCCCCTGTCTGTATCTGATTGCAGATGATCTGCCCAACCCCCGTCTGCGTCCCATTGCAGATTATCTGCCCTCCCCTGTCTGTATCCCATTGCAGACGCTCTGCCCTCCTCTGTCTGCATCCCATTGCAGATGCTCTGCCATACTCACGTCTGCGTCCCATTGCAGATGCCCTGACCTCCCCCTGTCTGTATCACATTGTTGACGCTCTGCCTGCTCCTGTACGTATTACATTGCAGATGGCTTCCTCCCCCTGTCTGTATTCCATTGCAAATGATCTGCCGTCCCCCTGTCGCTATCACATTGCCCATGTTCTTCCCTCCCCTTCCTTTATCCCATTGAAGACTCTTTGTCCTCCCCCTATCTGTATCTCATTGCCGATGTTCTTCCCTTCCCCTGTCTGTGTCCCATTGCAGACGCTCTGCCCTCCCCCTGTCGGTATCCCATTACAGACGCTCTGCCCTCCCCTATCTGTATCTCATTGGAAACGCTCTATCTCCACTTGACATCTTATTGATTGACTATCCTGATGTATGAGCACACTGAACTCCATCCCCTTCATCCAATTCATTGGTATGGATTGTAAGTTGTTGATGATCTGACACAGATCCCTGAAGAATTCCACGAGTTACAACTTTCCAAACACAAAATGAATAATGATCTCTACTCTGTATTTCCTGACGCCACCCAAGGCGCCCCTGCTCCTGCGTAACAGCCCGGGATGGTTATATGATGTCCTCCTGTGCTGTGTAATTAACTGAAATAACTTCAATACTTCATGCTATTCCTGTCTAACCCCGTGGAGGTGCATTATGGCCTACCCCTGCTATATTGTCACGATGCTAACTAGCTGAATGGGATCTTTCTCTCCATCTGTAACAGCCTCGGGAGTTAATTGACAGAACAACGGGTGAGGTTGGAGCAGCAGTTGGCCATTCGTCCCCTCCAACTTGCTGCTCAGTTTAAAAACATCATTGCTGGCCTGATTGTAGCTGAATACCCCTTTCCTCTCAGTTCCCAATAAACAATGACTCCCCTATCAATCAAAGGTCAGTCAAGGACAGCCTTGAGTATCCTCAATGACGCAGACTTCACTGTTCCCGGAGGATGAGAACCCCACAGATCGCACAATCCAAAGGAGAACGGAGCAACGTTATCTCAAATGGAAAAGGGAGACTCCTTTCGTTTTAAAGTGTGTTAACATCACAGCAAGTCAACTCCTCTTTTCAGAAACAAGGGCACAGCAAATAGGAACAAACATATACCATTCAGCCCCTCAAACGTATCCCATAGTCCCATTGACTGTTCAGTCAAGTATTTATCAAACTGAGCTTCTACAGCACACTTGTAAAATAATCCTGACACCTTAAGACGCAGAGCAGAGGAAATTGGAATTAGGCCATTTGGCCCATCAGGTCTACTTTGCTGTTTGATCATGTCTGGTGTGTTTCTCAACACAATTTCACCGCCTTCTCACTGTAACTCTCAATCGTTTTTTAATCTAACCTTTGTCTTAAATACATGGTTGCGTCCGTGTCTCTGGATGTGAGTGTGATTGCGTGTGTGTTTCTGTGTATATCTGTTTAATGGCAGGAGACAGGGTGGTGGTGGATGGTTGAGTTTTGAACTGGACGTCTGTGGGCAGCAATGATCCAGAGGCAAAATTGTTGGGTCCACTTCTGTTTGTCATTTACATAAATGATTTAAATGAGAATTATAGAAGGCAAATTTCGCAAATTTGCGGATGACATCAAGTTTGGGTGTACAGTGGACAATGTTTGTATAATGGTGAACAACTGAAGATTACAAAGAGACCTTCATTAATTAAATCAATGATTCATAGAGATGTACAACAGGGAAACAGACCCTTCAACTCGTTCAGGCCATCCAAATATTCTAAATTAATCCACTCACATTTGCCAGCATTTGGCCCATATCACACTAATCATAAAACCACCCAGTTGACTTTTAAATGCTACAATTATCCCAGCCTCCACCAGTTTCTCTGGCAGCTTATTCCATAGAAGCACCATCTTCTGCAGGAAAAAAAAAAATTGCTCTTCATTGTCTTTCAAATATTTCTCTTCCCACCTGAAACCTATACCTTCTAGTTTTAGACTCTCCTACCTTGGGGGGGGGGGGGGGCGGGGGGAAAGGAACCTTGACCACTCACCCTATCCATGCCCTTCATAATTTTATAAACCTCTAGAAAGTGTAAATGTAACTCCAATCAAGACAGTTGGCTGCGCTTTCAGTCACCCTGGGTCTATAGTCTCAAATTCAGTAGTCGTACCTCTTCCTTCTCCATCAAGGTACGTTTAAAAAAAAGTTTAATCAACTTGTTCAGACATATTATGAAACAGCTCTGTGGAATTTGACATTAGAATTTTCAGCGCAGTGATAGGGACACTACCATCTTTCAGCATTAACCCCTAAAGCTGCATCATGATGCTTCTATGTGTTTGTTCTTCAGCGTGTTGTAATATGCTGTGATACACCTCCACAGGACATGAATACACACCATATTCTCCAGAGATAGGGGCACTCCCACACGTTCATGGACTGGAATCGAATTCAGAGCTCCGGCTCAGAAACGTGGGCACCACCCACTACACAAGGCCTAAACCATGCCCAGATTTTGGGTCTTATTCTAAGTATATGGATATATCAAATTCTGCTTAACATTAACAAATTATATAGGGGACATTTCTCATTGAAAAAAGTACGTTATTAGCCTCAACTATAGGACGTTGAGTGCAGTCGCTGTGCCATTGAGATAAACTATGAACATCTTTAATTGCTTGGCGATGATTACCGGTTTAAATGGCTGTTCTCAGTCGTCTGCTATATCAGGGAAAGAAATCCTGCAAACACACTCTGCACTATGAAGGTTCTCAATTAGATATCAATACTGAACACCAGAACACCAGGAAAGAGCACAATTCTGGGCCCAAAACACCGGTCACTCTTTCAAATCTCTAACATGTGGCTTTCCTCTTCCGAAAATTATGAAGTTATGCAAGAGAACTGTTCACTATCCAGCTTGTCCTTACCCACTCCTCCCTCTGCCTGCGCAAGGCAATCCAAGCTCTGGGTCTTTGGGAAAGTCAAGGCTGTTGTTTGTGGGCCTACTGGAGAGGGGAGTATTGTTTTAGTCCGAAGGGAGAATGTCGAGGGGGTAGTAATATCACTCACTGGGCTGACGTGTGGCAGATGGAGTTTAACTTGGATACATGCGAGGTGTTGCATTTTGAAAAAATCAAACAAGGGGAGGGCTTGTACAATTAATACTGGGCGTTGGTAGTTATGTAGAAAAGAGGCACCCGGGACGCAGGTGTAATTCTTTGAAGTTTATGCTGCAGAGTGTTTAAGGTTACTTCATTGCTCAGACCTTTGAGATTAGAAGTTGAGAAGTCATGCTGAGGTTGTGCACAACATTGATGAAGCCTCTTCTGTTGTACTGTGTGCAATTATAGTCGTTATGTTATAGGAGGGATATTATTAAGCCGGAGAGGTTCGGAAGAGATTTACCAGGTTGTTACCATGAACACTTCATCTTCTGCCTCGGGAGCCTACAAACACAAGGCATGAACATTGAATTGACCAGTTTCCAAACCACCCTCACCGACCCACCCTCCCAAAACCAACTCTCCGACTCAGGTCCGCCCTCTCGAGGGGACGTACCTGTCCATGTTCCTTCCCAGCGACCGCTCCATACTCCCCATCGACATATCACTATCACCTCTCACCTTCGTCCCCGTATCGCCTACCTTTCCCCAGCCTCACTCCACCACCCATTTGCTCTCAGCCCTCTTCTCCCTCCTCAGTCATGAAGAAGGGTCCTGACTGAAAAGTTGACTCTCTTGCTCCTCGGTTGTTGGCTGAACAACCGTGTCTTTTCGACCATCACACTTTATCTACACTGAATTCTCCAACATCTGCAGTCCCCATTGTCTCTTAGGTACAATTCTCTGTTAACATAATGTCGCTGTCTGTTGTAAACGCACATAGTCTAAGGGACATTTTCTTCAAGACCATTGATGATAGAAGCTCTCTTAATGTTTTATTGATATTTTAATGCCAGAGCAGCAGTTACAGGATGTATGCTTCCATTTATAAACAGGGAAGCATATTCATGTTCCGATAAATCTCCAGTATTACTCCCATATCCAAGACAGATTGAATTGAATTGGCCTACAAACCCCAACATTCGTTCATTCAGTCACCCTCACATATACCTATCAGAATGTGTAAATATTAATCGTTATTTTGAATTTTAATAAGATAGTATTGAATTGAAACAGGTTAACATTAGTTCAGCGAATGTTATTGATGTCAGTCTCCGTGGATCCTAATTGGGTCATGGGAGGATTTGCCTCTTCTCTTAATTAAGGATTCGGTTCAACGAATTAGCCCATAGTATGAGCAGGAGCTCACCGACAGCACTAACAGAGATAAGCTGCTCCAGAGAGAGGTGGAGGAGAGATCAGAATCTGAGAACATTAGAGTGGAATGTTCCAACAATGGACAGGAGTTTGTCCTATGGTCTTTACTGGATTTCCCAACCTGGGATATCATTATCTTGGTGGATTTTTAATTTACTGCTGGTTATTGAAGCTGGTTACTATCCCATCCTCGCTATAGCTAGTGTTCCTGGTAAGTCATTCTATCTGTTCATTAAGCCAGGTTAAACTGAATTGCTGCCGATATTATTTAAAATTTAGAAAGGTGGACGTCAACATTTTCAATTCTAATGAAATATTCCATTTCACACAAATTATAACGAGCAAATTACTCATGACACATTACTCACCAATATGCGAGGAGGAACCAGACTGTTCTCAATCTCCATAATCCTTCAAGCCCTGCACAGATCTACATTTCTATATCCTCCCCATTCACGAATCCTGTCCAATACCACCATCATAATATCCCCGTCTCCTCCTCCACCTCAGTGTATCTTCTAAATAAACCACCAATTGTCCCTTTGTTAAATCTGGACACACGTTATCAAGTCATTTCTAACTACATATTAATGACAGAATAATTGCGCTTGAGTATATTGAACTTGTTCACTGCACAGAATCCGTCAGGCAGACAGGCACTGCATGCTGCTTAAGACATTGCACATAATCTAGAGGCACAGAATAATAGTCTGTTGATATCTCCTGAAGGAAATTGATGTAATTGATCTGAAACCACCATAATTTGTGAGAAAACGCCCATCTGCCTGCATCATGTCCTTCAATGAAATCAATGGGTTATCCTTCCCCAGTCAGGTCTGCGCAAACTCACAGCAATGTGTTTTACTCTTTATCGTCCTGTGGAACAGCTGAACCAGTCACTCAGGTCGAGATCCATATAACATGCTGGTCTGGCCAGGGCTGCACACATCCCGTGAGAGAAGAACAAAAGTAAAGTTAGCTCCCTTCCTCTGCCTGTTTTTCTTATTCCTACACTTCATTTTAATTCAGGTAGGTGACCATTCCCTATTTCAAGTGCAGTCTTTCTGACTGAGTCGCTCCCCAAGAGCGATGGTCATCTCCACGGGCGCCTCTGGTTTGGCTTTACTGATGCTGATATACAGATGTAAGGAACTTTTAAATTCCACAACAGTGGCAGTGCATAGAGACGGAATGGGGTTTTACATCATAATAAAGAAATGGAGACCCGTAAGTGAGGGAAAGGAATTATTATGATCATCGCTGAGAGTGTAGTTGAGGCAATATTTGGGATATTGTGGATAGGTTTTCACTCCTTTAAAAGGAATGATCTCATTGCAACAGAGACAGTGTAAAGGAATGTCACCAGACTAGTCCCTGGGCTGATAGAAAAAGAGGAGTGAGTGAAGGTTAATCTGTAGCACTGTCCGAGAATAAGGGGTCATTGCATTGAAACTTGACAGTGATGGACAATCACACGTTATGTTCTACACAGACACTGAGAAGGTGATAAATTCCATGGCTTGTATTTTTTTAAATTTTAGTCGGGATGTATGATTCTGGATATTTAAGTGCCTCTGAGGATGAAATCTTTAATCAAATCCTGCCTTGATATCCGGCTCAATCCCTCATACCTGAGTAGATCCGTTAACCCCGATTGTTAATGTTAATAGGGTGGTGTCTGTCTGGAGAGTGTTTTCATCTAACAGAGGGTAGTGAATGTCAGCAATTTTCAGTCCCCTAGAAAGTTAGGGGAGCTGGATCACTGCAAGTATTTAAAGAGGAGATAGATGGATTTTTGACCTGTCAGAGAGCTGAGGGGTTTGAAGCATTTGCCATTACAAAGGAGATAATGCCAACAGTCCGTCAGACATGATCGCATACAATCGCGTGAGCATCCGAGTTACCTACTCCTGTTTCTTCTGTTCTCATATTATGTCTTTGGAAAGTGAATTGTTGCAATTTTCCTGGAAGTGCTGTTATTGAATGTTGAGGACAGTGCGAGACATGTATTCTGTGAGCCATCTCTGGGAGAGATATGGGCCAAATATTCACAGTGATTCTGGGTCTACAACATGACCAACAAATGAAACCCCAGTTACAGAGAGGAGACACTCTGTAAAGAGATGGGAGGCCTCTTTCGTAACCAGCCTGGATTTCCCATCACATTTTCCAACCCACAACAAACCACTCAGTGTCAATGACTGAATGGTATCCTGTGTTACTGTGGACCAGGTATTTGGAGCAAGTGGTCTCTATCTGCTCCTGTTACGGTGGTTGTAAGGACTGAATGGAACATAGGAAATAGGACTGAGGAGCAGGACTGGGTCATAAAACACTTAATAATTGCTCGACCAGACAATAAGTTCATGGCTGATCTGAGTGTGGTCTCCGCAGCACTTTTCTGTCTGTCCACAATTTTCCTCCATTCACGTCTGTCAAATGTTGAATAAATTCAACTTTGAATAAGTAGTCGGAAACTGCACAAAGTCAAAGTGAAAAGGCAGCACAAGTCTGGAAGGCAACAGACATTTATCTATCAGTCTTGTTCCTATCCATTTAATTCTGCTGCAGTTTATCATTTTTGATTTGTTCATGGAATGTGGCTATTGTTGGTAGGCCATTATTTATGGACCATGTGCAATTACGCTGGAAGTGGTGGTGCTGAGCGGCCATCTTGGGATGAAACCTCGGGGGAAGAGAATTTCCATTTGAACAGCCCCGGGGGAATTTCTCATTCCTGCTGCGACCACTGTTGGAGGGTCACTGTTTGCTTTACCAGCCCCACTTCTCCACTGGTTACAACAGATTCTAAGTGTAACCTAGGTCATTTTCCCCCCAAAAATGTGAGACACAGAGTCATACACGTACAGACGCATACACAAATGCACATGTCTTAAGACGAAAAAGAATAAGGAAAGATTTCCAGAGTTTCATAGTAGTTGAACTCATATCAAATGGAAAAGTGATAATGTGTCCCAACTGCTATTTTGTCTCCGATATTAGTCTACTCAAACAAACTGCTCGTATCAGAATTCTTCCTGGAACAGTTGGATTTGGTAGAATTTCCTTTCCTTCAAGCAGTGGAGCGATTCCCATGAATACTCAACAGGAATACTCCATGATTAATAAAGATGACTCAGGGTTTTTTACTCGCGCACTTTGCTGTCAGGAGAGGAAGCAATCGGCTGCGGCTGACGACCATAAGATCATCAGACATAGGAACAGAAATTAGGCCATTCAGCCCATCGAGTCTGATCCACCTTTCAATTATGGCTGACAAGTTTCTCAACCACATTCTCCTGCTTTCACCCTGTAACCTTGATCCCATTGATACTTAAGAGCCTATCTATCTCTGTCTTAAATATACTTGATGACCTAACCTGCACTGCCTTCTGTGAAAATGTTTTCCATAGATTCTCCACTCTCTGGCTGAAGACGTTTCTCCTTTTCTCCATTCTAAAAGGTTTTCCCTTTACTCTAAGGTTGTCTCCTTGGGGCTTAGAGTCTCCTACCAATGGAAGTCTCCTCAACATCCACACTGTCCAGGCCATTCAGTATTCTGCATGTTTCAATTAGATGCCCCCTCATCCTTCTGAACTCCATCAAGAACAGACCCAGAGTCCTCAAACGTTCTCATATGTTAAGCTTTTCATTCCTGGAACTATTCTCGTGAACCTCCTCTGAACCCATTTCAAGGGCAGCACATCCTTCCTGAGATATGGGGCTCAAGACAGGGCACAATACTCCAAATATGGTCGGGCAGGAGCCTTATAGAGCCTCAGAAATACGTCCCTGCTTTTACATTCAAATCCTTTCAAAATAAATGCCGTCATTGTATTTGCCTGCCTAACTACTTTCTAAACCTGCAAGTTTACGTTGAGAGAATCCTGGAGTAGAACTCTCAAGTCCCTTTGCACTCCAGATATCTGAATTTTCTCCCCATTCAGAAAGTAGTCCATGTTTGTATTCTTTCTACCAAAGTGCATGTTCCCACAATTTCCCAATTTGTACTGCATTTTCCAGTTCTTTGCCCATTATCCTACCCTGTCCAAATCCTTCTTGAGCCTACACCTATCATTGTATCATCTTCAAATGTAGCCAGAATGCCTTCACTTCCTTCATCTGGATCGTTAATGTATACAGTGAAAACTTGTGGTTCCAACACTGTGACTTGTGGAACACCACTTGTCACCGAATGTCAACCTGAGAAGGACACTTTTATCGACACTCTTTGCTTCCTGCCAGACAGCCAAACTTCTATCTATGCTAGCACCTTGCCTCTAACACAATGGGCCCTTGCCTTACTCAGTAGCCTCCTGTCGGCACATTGTCAAAGACCTTCTGGAAGTCCAGGTGAATGACATCCAACGGCTTTCCTTGTTCGAAGCTGCTCATTACGTCCTCAAGGGTTTCTAGCATATTTTCCAAAAATGACCATGCTAACTTTGTCCCACTTTACCATCCACCTCCAAGTATTAAGAAATCTCATCCTTGACAATGGATTCCAGGATCTTACCCACAGTCAAATTTAGATTAGTCAGTCTGTAAGTTTCCGTACTTTGCTTTACTCCCTCTTTAACAGAGGTATCACGTTAGCGATTTTCCAGTCCTCTGGGAATCTCCCTGATTCGCACGATTCCTGAAAGATCACCACCAACGCCTCCACTGTCTCATCAGCTATCTGCCTTAGAACACTGGAGTGGAGTCCATCTGGTCCAGGTGATTTACTTACATTCAAGCCATTCAGTTTTTTCCAGCACTTTCTCATTGGTGATGGCCACCTTACTCTTTTCAATTTTTGGAATATTACTCGTGTCTTCCGCCGTGAAGACTAGCACGAAGTAATTATTCAGCTCCTTAGCCATTTCCTTGTTCCACACTACTTTCTGTCTTGTGTCAATTTGTGTGGGATCAAATGCCCATTTTTGCCTCTCGTTTGCCTTTTATGTATCGAAACAAGCTCTTACAATCTTTCTTTACATGATTGGTTTACTTACTCTCATATTTAATTTTCTCACACCTTGTTTATATTTTCGTTACTCTCTGTTGGTCTTTGCAAGTGTTACAAAATGGCAGTGAACCCCTCTGTTAAGTAAAGTGAACACCCAGGAAAGCTCACCTCACCTCGTAATCCATTAGAATATGAGTGACAGAGAACTCCCACACTTCACTATTTAAAGAAAATAATGTCAATTTATGTTTTAACTCTAAAAGTGAACATTGCACAACAATTATTCACAAGTCTAATTCCTCCCCCCCACAACTGCTTATTATCTGACTCCAACTCAATAACGTTATGCTGTTTCAATAAGACACTTATGAAGATTACATCAACTTAATTTCAAAACCGCACAGCCACAGCCATCCTCTGTGACGTCACTCTCCTGGCTGTTGAATTCCCTGGGTCGTCATATTTCTGTTTACTGTGAATAAGTTTCAAATGAAAAATTATCTTTGATAGAGAGTATTTCCTAATGTCTTGCAGAGCAAGATAGTTGATCCACAGGCTTCTTCCATCTCGATGGCATCTTCTCTCTCTCCAACTTTCAAAATGTCCGCATTTTTAAATCGTCTAACTGATTCGATGTTGACAAAACTATAAATTCAAATTCAATTTGCTTTCAGTGACAGAGAGAGTGGAGGAAAGAGATTGTTGCATGCAATAGTGAGAGTGGTGGAGCAAGAGCCTTGTTCGGTTATAGGTGCTATAACAGATATGGCAAAAGTGAGAACTGTGGATGCTGGAAACAAGATTTACATCAGAGTGGTGCTGGAAAAGCACAGCGGGTCTGGCAGCATCCAAGGAGCAGGAAAATCGATATTTCAGTCAAAAGCCCTTCATCAGGAATATAACAGATATACAATGAGTGTGAGGGAGTAGAGAGAATACGGAGACACTTGCCCTGGCCGAGCGGGGAAGGTTATTGATGCTTGTCCTGTATTGATGGGCATTTCTTCTGATCATCTCAGCATCGGGGTGAGCCTCCCCAATGTCTTGTCCACGTCTGTCACTAATAACAACACATACCACATCCCTCAGCTTATTCAGAATCAGTTTGCTTAGGTCTTGTAAACAACAAGGAGAAACACACATTGGTGCCTTACATATCTAAACCAAAACTGTTGTGAAAATTTTGAGCATCCTATGCTCTGGAAATTAGATATGCAAATATTGTCGGTGTTGCAGTAATACTGGATGATCTAAAATTGCATCTAAACTGGGTTAACTAAATGATTGTTAATGCTGTGAAAAATAAATTTCATAAATGTATATGAGGTAGGTTGAAGAGTATGTTGTGAATCAAACTAGAGAGCAGGTAATTGCGGGCGTGGTGTTGTGTAGTCACAAGGGCTAATTAATAATCTTGCTCTTAAGCAGCTTTTGAGGAATCGTGACATTAATATGTTGCGTTTTACACGGCGTCTGCATGCAATATACAATTTTTGAACATTAAACTCAAATATCATGGAAGCCCAGAAACGAGAGGGTCAAGTGAATTGGAAAAATACAATATGACATTTAGTGTGAGCCAAATAATGGTTGTTATTGATAGACATACTGCAATGTCTGAAAAATACGTACACATCACTAAGGTACAAACATCAAAGAAAGGGAAGGTGACTCAATGGTGGTTAATGTAAGAAATTAAAGATAGTGTTAAATCAACGGATGCAGTTTCAGGAGAATTCCAGGTATTGTGGAAACCTGAACATTCTGAGGGATTTACTTTTTCGAAAATAAGGAAGGGGAAAGTGTTAAGGAAATCAAAAATAACATGAATACAAACAAACAGGAAACACACATACTGCTTACATCTACGATCCATATACTAAAGAAAACAAAAGCAAGGTCAAATGTGGAAATTTGTAAGATACAGGAGAATTTATTGTGGGGGAAAAGGAAACGTGCAGAGAAACTAACCAGTTACTTCACATTTGTCTTCATGGAGAAAGCTCCAGGAAATCTCCGAGGGAAAGTTACATGGGACTTGTGGAACTAAAGACATAAAGTCAATGCGTATCAGCAAGAAGGTAGTACTTGAAAGTATAGCTAGATTGATCATTGCCAAGTATGATGGGCCAGATGTACTTCATATCAAAATGTCAGAAAGAAAACAGCATATTAATTGAACTGTCGGTGACTGCGTTTTATTTTCCTGTAGATCCTGCAAAGGCCATAAGCCATTGTAGATAACAGGGCCGTTGTAAACATGATCCAACTATATACGCAGGCAAGAAGAGATAACGTGGAGGACAGCAGACCAATTAATTTGACATCTGTATGAAACAGTTGGAATCTACTATATAAGATGTGATATTGGGTATTTAGAAATGAACAATAACATTGCAGAGAATCTCTATTTATTTCTGACAGAGAAATCATACCTAATAAACTTCGGAATTGTTTGAAGTTGTTTCTTGCAGCATAGACAATGGACAATCAGTGGAAGTGGTGTATTTGGATTTTCAGAAGTCTTTCTGTAAGAACTCACACAGTGAGCGCGTAAATATAATTACCGTGAATAGTATTTGGAAGAATACATGAAATTGGAAAGTTAAAGTTAGGTTGGCCTTCGTTTAAGGGAATATAGATGTAAAGACATCATTAAGCAGTTGCATAGAGTGTTGGTCAGAATATACTTGGATAATTGTTTACAGTGTTGGTGACCCAATGTAAGAAAGAGTATACTGATCACAGAGGACGTGCAATGGACATTCTCCAGATTAATCCCTCAGATGACAAGATTTTCTGATGAGGGGACTTGTCTTGTGACCTCCCCAGTTTCAAAGAACGAGAGGTGATCACAATGAAATTTAGAAAATCTACGAAACATGTCACAAGGTGGAAATAAATAGAATGTTTCTCTGGATGTCTACTCTACATTGAAGGAAAATAATGGCAGGATAAGAGACAGGGCATTTAAGACCGCAATAAGAAGGACATTCTTCACTCAGAGGGGACTGACGCAATCAGGTCCATGGAAACCTGCTGGCAGGGCAAGATTAGGGAGCATCCCCAGATATTCTACAGGTATGTCATCTGGAACAGAATAACCAGTGAATACGTAGGACCTATTAGTGACTTGCCAAGTTGCATCCAAACACAACTTCGTGGTAGAAGGCTGTTTGTGTGTCTGGAGACCAATGTCCCCTGTTGTGCCGCAGAGATCAGTGCTGTGTGCCTTATTATTCGTGGTAACCATAAGTGATGTGAATGTGAAGTGGGTAGGGGGAGTGTGATTAGCAAGTTTGTGTTGGAAACAAAGATTGACCGGGTGGTTGGCAGTGAGGAGGAAGGCCTTAAGTTACAGGAAGATACGAGTGGATTGGTCAGATGATAACGATCAATGGCAGATGGAATGTAACCGTGATGAATATGAGGTAATGCACTTTGGAATAACAGGGGAGAATTCAATGGATGGCTGCACACCAGGAAGTTCAGAGGGTGCTTCTCCACACATTCTTGAACGTGACTGGATATGATCATTGATGAGTTAAGCAGGACCGTAGCATTTGATCGTTGACCCAAAGATCATAAGAGTTATGTAGCACTTTGGTAAGGCCAAATTAAATACTGTGTGCAGTTCTGGGAGCACATTACAGGAAGGATGTCATTGTATTCGATGAGGTGCAGAGGAAAGTCACTGAGATGCTTCCTGGGATGGATCATATGTGCTGTGGAGAGGAGCTGTATAAGCTCGGGTTGTTTCCATTGGAGCAGGGAAAGTTGAATGGGTAAGTAATTCAGGTTTAAGATTACAAAGTGCATGGACAGGGTGAATAGACAACAGCCGTTCTTTTTAGTCAAAGTGTCAGCTTCCTTACAGTCAGAAACCAAGGAATGGAGAACAGAGAAACATGAATCAACTACTTTACTTCTGTCTTCACAGAAAAATGCATAAACAACTCCTTCCCAGCAATAAGAGAAAACGTGAGACTGAGGAAAAAAGTATATAGTATGAAATTAGTAAATAAACTAATTTGGGAAAATTATTGGAACTGAAAATAATGGGTATAGATAAAAAAAAATCAACACACATTAATGAAATGGGAAACATATTTGAGAAACTGACTGGTAGATTGTTTACAGAAAAGCAATAGATGGCCGGAGGTGGACGGCAAAATATGAGCAAGGTACCAGAAACCAGCAAGGGAACGAAGGACAGGCTGGAGCGGAGCAGCCAGCAGCCAGCAGGTAGGTAGTGCAGCCGATCCAAGCTCCGACAGGACAGACAGAGGCAATGGAAGAGGAGGGAACCAAAGAGGCAGAGGAGTGGATTCCTATAAAAAAAAACAGGAGGAGGAAAACGTTCCAGGCCACCAAAACCTCCTAGCAAAGGGGGAAACGGCAGCTTCACAGTGAGGATAGAGGCAGCTCTTCGGATGGTGAAGATGGGCGGCACGGTGGCACAGTGGTTAGCACTGCTGCCTCACAGCGCCAGAGACCCGGGTCCAATTCCCACCTCAGGCGACTCTCTGTGTGGAGTTTGCACATTCTCCCCGTGTCTGCGTGTGTTTCCTCCGGTTTCTCCCACAATCCAAAAATGTGCAGGTTAGGTGAATTGGCCATGCTAAATTACCCATAGTGTTAGGTGAGGGGATGGG